>NW_026110302.1:50000-139237 GCF_024679095.1 Eriocheir sinensis | reverse complement strand
AATATTGCTCCAGAGTAGTAGCTGACCCAGCTGCCTGAGTGTGGCAAACACCGTTGAGCGTGAGTGCGCGCGACCACGCGAGCAGAAAGTGCTGGGCGGCCACACGAAAGGTAATGTTTTTAGCTCACGTGCTGACACAGGCCTCTAGCAGCACAATAATATTCACTTGTGTATAAAACCTTATAATGAAAACTGTGATGGAAAATGACCTATCAAGTACTGGAGTAGGAAAGAGGTTTCGTAAAACTTCTGAACTTTATTTTACTGCGAAAGGACAACACAAAGACAAGCAAATCATTCAATTACTAAATACATTCATCAGTATTACAAGTCTGGCATGCCTGGAAAACCTTCTCATATAAGTTTTTATTACGTGAATCTCTCCTCTGAGTTCACTGAAATGTACGTAATAAAACAACCATAGGATTGGATAAAAACTGCGAAAAAATATGATCAAACCGTTAACAACTGAAGACATTATGACAATAAATAGCCAATAAGAAGGATTAGTTGATTGTTACATTAAGTTTTCCATAAAAGAAAGTCAAGCTCCACAATAACCAATAACCTTTGTGACCTGGTTTGGGAAAAAAAGTGGTTGTCGCTCACCCTGCTTCATGCTGCCTCTCACATTAAAGTAAAACCTCACTGCTATGCTGCTAGAAGTTACACACATAAGTTCATCTGAGAGAAAATGGTTTAAGTGGTAGCTGTTTTTTTTTTTTTTTACAACAAAGGAGGCACTCCTTTATGCCTGTTATAAAGATTCTTCAAAATGATGTTTTCTATGCCCTCTCTGGCCTCAATCCTCAGAAGGCTTATGGACCTGATGGGGTGCCTCCTATTGTCCTTAAAAACTGTGCCTCCGTGCTGTCACCCTGCCTGGTCAAACTCTTTCGCCTCTGCCTGTCAACATCTACCTTTCCTTCTTGCTGGAAGTATGCCTTCATACAGCCTGTACCTAAGAAGGGTGACCGCTCCAATCCCTCAAACTACCGTCCTATTGCTTTACTTTCTTGTTCATTCAAAGCTTTTGAATCAATCCTTAACCGGAAGATTCAAAAGCACCTTTCCACTTCTGACCTTCTATCTGATCGCCATTATGGGTTCCGCAAGGGGCGTTCTACTGGTGATCTCCTAGCCTTCTTAACTGACTCTTGGTCATCCTCTCTTAGCCGTTTCGGTGAAACTTTTGCTATTGCGCTGGACATATCAAAAGCTTTTGATAGGGTCTGGCACAAATCTTGCTTTCTAAAACTACCCTCCTACGGTTTCTATCCTTCTCTCCGTACCTTTATCTCCAGTTTCCTTTCTGACCGTTCTATTTCTGCCGTGGTAGACGGTCACTGTTCTTCCCTAAATCTATTAACAGTGGTGTCCCACAGGGTTCTGTCCTATCTCCACTCTTTTTCTGTTGTTCATTGATGATCTTCTTTCCAAAACGAACTGTCCTATCCATTCCTACGCCGATGATTCCACTCTGCATTATTCAACTTCTTTAATAGAAGACCCACCCTTCAGGAACTTAACGACTCAAGGCTGAGGCTGCAGAACGCTTAGCCTCAGACCTTACTATTATTTCCGATTGGGGTAAGAAGAACCTGGTGTCCTTCAACGCCTCAAAACACAGTTTCTCCACCCATCCACTCGACACAATCTTCCAAACAACTATCCCCTATTCTTTGACAACACCCAGCTATCACCTTCCTCAACACTAAACATCCTCGGTCTATCATCCTTAACTCAAAATCTCAACTGGAAACCTTCATCTCATCTCTTACTAAATCAGCTTCCTCGAGGCTGGCGTTCTGTAGCACAGCCTGCCTGGAACTCTTTCTTTCATCTGTATTTCCTCGGACTGCATTCACAACTCTCACTTGGGTCTTTCACTAAACTTTCAACTTCGGACACCTCTGTATTTGATCTTTCTTTCGGCCACCTCTTTGTTTTTGAGCCCTTGAGCTGCCTCCTTTGTTGTAAAAAAAAAAAAAAAAAAAGCTCAAGGGCACAAAAAAAAACAATAAAAAAGCCCGGTAATCGCTGCTCCCATAAAAGAATCAGAAGAGGCGGCCAAAAGCAAGGTCAAACTCGGGAGGAGGTGTCCTGATACCCTCCTCTTGAAAGAGTTCAAGTCGTAGGCAGGAGGAAATACAGATGAAAGAAGATTGTTCCAGAGTTTACCAGCGTGAGGAATGAAAGAGTGAAAATGCTGGTTAACTCTTGCATAAGGGGTTTGGACAGTATAGGGATGAGCATGAGTAGAAAGTCGTGTGCAGCGGGGCCGCGGGAGGGGGGGAGGCATGCAGTTAGCAAGTTCAGAAGAGCAGTCAGCGTGGAAATATCGATAGAAGATAGAAAGAGAGACAACATCGCGGCGGAATTTAAGAGGTAGAAGACTATCAGTAGGAGGAGGAGAGCTAATGAGACAAAGAGCCTTAGCCTCCACTCTGTCCAGAAGAGCTGTAGGGAGCCCCACACGTGAGATGCATACTCCATACGAGGACGGACAAGGCCCCTGTATATGGATAGCAACTGCGCGGGGGAGAAGAACAGGCGGAGACGATACAGGCTGGCTTCAGGGTGTGCAGGGGCGTCAAGTGGAAATAGGAGACGAAAAAACTTCGCACTAGAGAACAATTCCATAGATTAATATATTACGGTGTTTATTATTTATCACGTCTTTCAAAATAGGTTGATAATTTAGTAAGACAGTCTTCACGGCTGAGGCAGTAAATTATGTATATGACTCACTCGCCTAGAGCTCAATTAGGACGAGTTAGCAGGCCGCGTGTTACCTTCGTATGCTACAGTCTTACGAATAATGCCCGGCTGACTAGAGGCTTCAGTGCCAGTTTTCTTTAACGCATATTCATCGAGTTAGAAGTTTTTTAGTCGGTAAATTTGGACATTTGAAAACATGGCGGTGGGCGGCAGGTTCATGATTATAGAGGACGCTTCGCGCGGCGCTGTGTATTCAACGAGGGCGCGTGATGGAGGGGCGGCGGCGAGGCGGCGGCGAAGGCTCCTTACCGCCAGGCCGTAAATTGAATACGTTGTGTTCATGCGACCGGTTGGCGAGGCGGCTCTCTAATCATACTTTCCTGGCTACACAACCAGGATGGACTGATGTGTTAAACATGTACATGAGCAGAGACCCTGAGCGATGGGGAGCACACACACACACACACACACACACACACACACACACACACACACACACACACACACAGTTGCTGCAATATGTTTTCTCGTGGACTGCAATGGTCATGCAAGACTACATTTGCATGTAATTTGTGCTCCTGTGGTAGGAAATGTTCTCGTGACTTCAGGGACGCCCTGGAGATGATGATGATGATGATGATGATGGTGATGATGATGGTGATATTTGACAATGCTTGTGTGTGTGTGTGTGTGTGTGTGTGTGTGTGTGTGTGTGTGTGTGTGTGTGTGTGTGTGTGTGTGTGTGTCTATATATATATATATATATATATATATATATATATATATATATATATATATATATATATATATATATATATATATATATATATATATATATATATATATATATATATATATATGTATGTATGTATGTATGTACACTCACCAAAAACTTATCGAGCACCTGGGCACGATGAATGTGTGTGTGTGTGTGTGTGTGTGTGTGTGTGAGACAGTGGCACGCCAGCCCTCGTCGGGCGAGCAACGTGACCAGCCCTTCCGCAGGTAGCAGACTGCCTGGTTGCTCGCCCGGCTCCTGCTACGGGCTGCTTCTGGGCGCCTGCCTGGGGGGCCCGTGCCTCCGTCGCTGCTCAACGGCTGCTACTCGTGTCTGTGGCGGCGGCGGAGGCATCCCCACACCCGTAACGAGCTTTGCTTTTAAGGGGGAACATCTTTAAGAAGAAGATGAATGTGAAAATGAATCGATCATGGCTAGTCGCCTCGGAATGGTTGGTACCCCTGGTTGTGATGACGCACCTGAATCCGAGCCTGTGTTGATCTTGGTATCGGAGATTTGACGGTCGCAGTAAGTCGTGCTCACGATAGCCACAATGGAGACCTCACAAGGCCGGCGCAAAGTCATTATTATCCTTCGCGCTAAAGGCCTTAGATATAAACGCTTTTAAGTCAACTATATTGCGTTTGTCGGTTTATGCAATCAGCACATTGTTATTTAGTTGTTCCTATCAGTATTATTCGCACTTTCAGTGTGATCGAGTCCAACATGTGTCCGTTTTTTTTTTTGTTTTGTTTGGTCGAACATTTTTATATACAAATTTTATAAAGGTGCGATGTGTGTGTGTGTGTGTGTGTGTGTGTGTGTGTGTGTGTGTGTGTGTGTGTGTGTGTGTGTGTGTGTGTGTACATCCATACGTGCACATGTACTACCTAGTGGTTAACACCAAGATCTAAAGAAAGAAGAATTTATTTAGACCTTGGTTAACACGTTCGAATCACTACGTTCACATACAAAAGGTCCTTGGTTCGATTCCCGAGCAGAGTGGACACGGAGGGGCAGCCTCCTTCAGCCACCTCTCCACCCAGAAGTGAATAATATATTACAGTGAATAATGTAATATAGCAAATAATATAGATCACAACAAATAAAAAACAACGTACTAATTACATAAAGCAACATCCGCAATTCAAATAACTTTAAAAGTGTTCACTAGTATTTAAAAAAAAAAAGTGATGCCCTAAGACCCGTCACAGGAGCTCCAAAGTCATCGGGGACCTTACGACTGGCAATTGCGAGTCCAGCACGTGATGAGACCATGGTGAATGGCACACACACACACACACACACACACACACACACACACACACACACACACACATACCAAATACACTGGAAACCAAGCTTTTTGGTGTCCCAATAAGGCTAATCGTCGTGACCATTTCCGAGTTAAATGTTTATTTATGGCGTATAATTGGCAATACTGCTATCACGGACGGTGTTAAAGAGAATCATGATGTAATTGCTAACACATTCTTGAAGGTTTGCATGGTGGATTTAGGTTCTCAGAAATCAGTTTTGATATTGTCCGATTATGTTTAGAACTTTTTTTTTTATATTAACTGTGCATATGAAAACATCATCACGTCTTTACCATAGATTTCTGTGGTGTGTGAGGCGTCAGATCAGGTTTTGTAGGTCAACATATTTCCTCACTAAATGATACCTCCGCCCTTTGCCCCGCAGTGGAGAACATCGCCTACAAGGGCAGCACTTGGGTCAACGACAAGAGACACTCGTGGTCAGACTGGAACTACGCCCCGGTGAGCCTGGCCGTGGACGGGAACCGGGACACGACCCTGCAATCGTGCCCCGTCATCGACAACGACAGCGTGGACGAGCCCGTGTGGATGGTGGACTTGGGCGGGCGGCAGCAGGTGCGCGGCCTGGTGCTGCTCACCTGGCAGGGACGTGGCCAAGGTTGGTTTCTACTTACCTTCTACTTTAGATTCGCAGATGGCATGGTATTACTATTTCTCATAAAATTTTACAGGGTGATCGAGAAACAACACGGAGGGCGTAAAAACTATAAACTACACACACAACCTCAAAGTATTGGTTTGAAATGATTAAGAAAACGACGAGACTAATATTTGATACTCAAGTGGCAGGACAACCAACAGTGATCGGGAGCAAAACATTTGAGAGTTGAGACAAACAGGTGTACAAACCTAGCCGTCGAAAAATAATAAGGAAGAAAATAGGAACGGGATGGAGCGCTTTTGGTATGCATAGTAAATCATGAGTAGCAAAATGTCACTCTTTTAGAAGAAAGTGCTGTAGCCTACAATCAGTGTATCCTGAACATACGGTTTCATGCATTTTGGCCACCTCTTTGGATTCTTTTTAGGAGCAGCAAGTAGCGGGCTTTTTTATTATTGTTTCCTTTTTTTGTGCCCTTGAGCTGTCTCCTTTGTTGTAAAAAAAGAAGAAAAAAAAAGCTGCATCCAAACTTAACTAGTGTGATTGATCTCAAACACAGCTTCCGCATCTGTCCGCAGACCAGCAGACCCTGTACCGAGACTACGTGTTCGGCCTTGACCGCCTCACAGTCTTCGTCGAGAACCAGCGTCGCCTGGACACACTGTCGCCGCAGGACCACAAAAAGTGCGCCTCCATTACAAGACTGAACAACGCTCTCTTCAGGTAAGGTTGATTTTGACTTGCCTTCATCTTCGTGAAACACATGTGTTGGAGACGATGAATGATACGACTTTAGGTCCTCAGCAGCACCAGAGTAATTATGACTATTATTCATTATCAGTTTGGTAAGCATTCAAAGTTGGTGATTCTCTCTCTCTCTCTCTCTCTCTCTCTCTCTCTCTCTCTCTCTCTCTCTCTCACACACACACACACACACACACACACACACACACACACACACACACACACATTCATTAGCTCAATCCACTAATCCATTGTCCCCGTGAGCAGAGAGCGCGTGCACGTGGAGTGTCCTCAGCCCATCAAGGGTCGTGTCCTGTACATCAAGGCGAGCGGGGTTGCCAACAGGTGGCACCGCGTCTTCTCCATGGTGCTGTGTGAGGTGATGGCGTACTGACCCGCCTCGGCTGCTCACCACGCCCTCACCGACATCAAACCCGCCCGCACTTCTTTCGCGGATTATGGTGAAAAGAAAAATATAAATAACTATTCATGTGACTGAGAAGCAAATGGAAACGTTGCTTGCCACTCAGGATAATCATGGATAACGCCTTTTGAAATGGCAAAGCTATTATGCCCTCAAAAGGAAATAGTGATGGACAGACTCTCATTTTGGGTGCCACGACGTTTTGCATTCAGGGATGAACAGTTTTGAGATTGTAAAGTTAGTTTATGTTTTGAAGATGAACTGAAATGGACAAAATTCATAGTGCATTGTGGAAAGGGTGGATCACGACTTTGTGTCCGTGGATAAGTGTTGCGTTGATGGACGAGGTTCTCGGCGATGAGGCCAGCGTGTGGTGGTGCAGTGGAATGTTCAGTCATCATCTTCGACGGTTCTTCTCATGTGGTGCGTCGTCAAACACCCCGCACAGGAGACCGATGGACGCGACCCACGAATACTGCCCCGTGCATGCACTGTGTGTACCTGTGATATGGTAGACAAGGAACACGAGTTAAGTACATGACATACTTTACCTCCTTACTTAAGCTACATTGTGTTTAGAAGTGTTGTAGGTTTCAAAGTGATGTTCGTTTATGTGCGCTAAACAGATGCGTTGGTGAGATATAAATATGATGTTGGCATGTCGGTTTCGGAAAGGTTTCTGCAAGGAACTTTTTATACTTGATCAGTCTTGTTTGAGTTAGTTCATAAAAAAAGTGTTTCACAAAGTTATAGGCCATATTTTGATTCTCATTGTTGTCAAGTGCCACTTTTGGCTCAAGGTAGCATATCCAGTCAGAATTTGTATGTTTAACGGTTGTCACAATGATGCTCAGCCTTTGTATATAGCCTAATTCCTTCGTGGGTGACAAATACAACCTGTAATATATTTATTCAGGATTTTGTTGCATTAGGAGGAGTCTACGCGGTCATCTTGATAGTCTCGCCCCTAGGAACCACAGACGGACAGGCTGGCACGCACAACGCTGTGTAGCTCGGCGACAGTGTGTGATGACAAGCCCTGCCGCTGCAGAGCTCAGCCGTGTATTGTTATTATTACTAGTGTGTGTGTGTGTGTGTGTGTGTGTGTGAGAGAGAGAGAGAGAGAGAGAGAGAGAGAGAGAGAGAGAGAGAGAGAGAATTATAATTAAAGTTACAATATTTTTGTTATTGTACTGTATTCATATATGTAAATAGATATGTTTCAAAAGAAGCATAAGATTGCATGTATATTGATTATAATAATATTAAGAATGATAAAGATGCGTAATAATCACAACAAATATATAGTAGTTATTATAATGCTATACGTAATTAATATATATATATATATATATATATATATATATATATATATATATATATATATATATATATATATATATATATATATATATATATATATATATATATATATATATATATATCTTTCTATCTATCTATATATATATCTATATATCATATTCATCTACCATCTATCTATCTATCTATCTATATATATATATATATATATATATATATATATAAATATATATATATATATATATATATATATATATATATATATATATATTGTGGGTGGGTGTGTTTGTGTGTGTGGGTGCGCGCGTGTGTGTGTGTGTGTGTGTGTGTGTGTGTGTGTGTGTGTGTGTTACCTCCCGCATATGGGTGCCCGATGCTTCCTATTTTTAGCATATATTAAACGACGTAATATTTCCCGATCGCTGGACATTTGCTCATTATTTGTGAATTTGCCTTTCGGCTCACCGCGTCACAGTAGTGTGGACCTGTGGAGCAGAGGTACGCGAGGCCCGTGGGACTCCGGAGAGGTAGTGCGTGCGCCGAGGGCTGGGACAACCTGCCGCCTCTCTGCGGGGGAGACGGTTCTAGTTGTGTGGAAGGCGCCACCTCCTCTCGGTGGTTAGTAGGAGGACCGGACAATAGAGTAATACATGTGGATGTTAACATTATGAGTTAGTGTGTAGCTGTACAAGTTAGACAAAGATTTATCTTGCAATTGACACCACCACTACATTCATTTAAAATTTAGCGACTAAAAACAAGAAAGGAATATTATTTGACTTTCTCCATCACAAAAATGCTTTGGCTGCAGTGCATATGAAGGGGCAACAACCTTCTGAAAAAAAAAAATCTTTCGACATTTTTTAAATGTTATTGTTGATATTTATATAATAGCATAGAAACGTGTATGAAAGCTATCATAAATTGATATATCCAGCAGCACATACAAATGGGTAATTGTATCATCTTTTTGTATAAGAAAGCCGACTAGGCAAATGAGATTTACACAAACAAAAGGAATGGGGACACAGACTCTTGTAGAAGTGTAAATATCTATAATCAACAGGATTTGCTCCACTACAAGACCAACCAAGGCTAAGAATGTCTGATTAATGACTTGTGGCAAAGCCGTGCGTAACGTGCAATGGTGATACGGAAGCCGTGCAAGGAATCGCTAGGCAAGAAGGTGCCGAGCCTTACGTTAACAGTGTGCTGGCAACACTGCGCCGCCCACTGACTCCACGATCGTAGGCTTGTCACATTATAGTGTGTGTATGTGTGTATAATATATATATATATATATATATATATATATATATATATATATATATATATATATATATATATATATATATATATATATATATATATATATATATATATATATATATATATATATATATATATATATATATATATATATTTTGCAGATTTGAAAGTGAACATTTTGATAATAGAAAAGCACCGATTTTTTCTCAACAGTTCAATGAGTCAGTTAAGTAGAGTATCACAATACAAGTAACGATTACTCAAATATTTTCCTGTACAGTCTGTGTGTTCCCGTGGTTGTGTATATACGTAGATATCTTTTTGATCAATAATTGGAAATTAACACGTTTTCATTACAAGCTGCACGTAAAGACTAAATGACATTTTCACAAATTACAATAAGAAATTCTCTCAAATCCTTTTATCAGTGTGATAAGTAGTTATGGCGGGTAGTTTGATGTTAAGTGCAATGATGATAATAGCACCGAAGTAATGATGACGATAATGATAATAGTAATTTATAATGTTCAACAAAAGTTATCTTAGCTGTTCACAATATTTGTGGATATCCTCAATATCTGTCACGCATCTTAATCACCACTGCTAGTTGGAAAAAAAAAAATATATATATATATATATATATATATATAGATATATATATATATATATAGATATATATATATATATATATATATATATATATATGAAAGCTATTCATTCTACAGGGTCTAAACTAATAACATATCACTGCTTTCAGCGAGATACAAAGAGGATTAACATTCAAATTCAAACTGATTTGATTTGATCATTATCAGATAAAGTAAGATATGTACAATTTTACGAGGATAAAATTGAAAGCATATAATTTACAAACCCATAATACACTACTTCCCTACCCAAGGAACGCTATCCTCGGGCACTACTAATACAACTCCGGTACCTGCAGCTATAAGGTCGGTGCAATATATGTTTACCCGTCTGGTTGTGCTTCAAATGCCCAATGAAATACAGACTCATTGTGAAGGGAAGCCCATGTAAGTGGCTCTATTTATGTTAACTATTTGTACCTCTCACTGGCATGTATCCTGGGGCGATTCATTGATGCCGAGAACATAATAACAACCGTGAGCCATCCTGCTGTATGTAGTTTTAAAATCTGACTGAGGGGTGGAGGCGGTAATCACCAGGGGCAGTAATTACCCCCTTAGCTCCCGCATGGCGATGGGGCTGCCGCGCAATCAACTCTCGATATGAATTAGGTAGCTGTAACACAACCACCTCCCCGCCTCAACAGCCGACCACGCTGAACCACCTAAACCCCTCGGTATTATGCAAATATACATGATTTAAAAGATAATTGAAGATTTATTCCATAGCAATGTTCATCTTTATCTTAGATTTATTTTGGCTTGTATTATCTTCGAAGGAGTTTCATGACCTTATCCCCGTGTCAAGAACTTAGCTTCTGCTGTAGGCAACGAGCTAAAGCCCTATGTTGTTAATGCCCGTGTTGAGATACTCAACCGTGTTCTCTTTCATAAAGCGTGGAGCGCTACGGTTTGAAATGTGTATCAGGCTACTTCACGTAAGAGTTCCATCCGAAACTAGTTCAGCATGATTTGCGGAACGAGTATTCAGCCTGTATATGCGATATAACTGATAACATTATTTTGCCAGACCTGCAATATACCCTTTCAGTTTTTAGGAGACTGATAAGTCTCCCTATAGTATATGTAACAACCGCAGACACTTGTATCCTCCCTAGAACAATGGAAGGCAGGCAGTGCCGTGTCACCTTAGTAACGAACCTTGAAGACATTTGAGCTATTATTCGAACGATTTCGAATCTTGTAAAACTCTCGGGGCTCAGAAGCTGGATCAGTTACCATTCGACGCTGAGAGGGTGCGGTGGGAGAAGAGGAAAAGCGGCGGTAAATAGTATGTGTCCAGATGGTGTGTACGCGGCCTGGCACCGGGAGAACATCACCTCATGGAAGTGTTCACACAAAGGGAGTTAAGGTAAGAATACATTAAAATAGTGCGTGCAGTAACAGACGCGGGGGTTAGGGGTGACGTGTTTAATAACGCTATTGTATTTCTGCGTTTTGGTACTTCAGTAAAGGCGGACACACACCATACGATGCTGCCTGTCCGGCGGCCGAAAGGGCGGGCTGGAGGCCTGAAGGCAGTGTACGGATGTAATTTGTGCCGCGTGGCTCGCATCATGGCCGGATGGCCTTCTGTTTATGTTTGAAATTCCTCCGACGCGGCCTGCGGCCTCACAGTGTAATGACCTTGCGGCGCGGCCTTGAGGCGTGAATTATCTCAGAGCGACGCTGACAGCCGTGGTGTACAGATTATCTACGCTCCACGATGTCTGATGTCTGGATAAATTAAGACTTTTGGATCAGTTTTATTGTTCTGTACAAGGGCCATCCATGCTTGTGGACATAAAACATAAATTGCGTTGTTGTTGTCGCTGGTGGCGGTGGATCTCAGAGTGACGGTATTCCGTGAGGCCGCCTCATAGTGTGTATGCCTCATCCGGACGACGAGGCTCCGCCCACGTTCGGCCGCCGGACAACCGCATCGCATAGTGCGTGTCCGCCAAGAGTTAAACTTACCACCCCAAGTGTACTTGGTTTACAATTATTTAGCCTGTTTTTACTTTGCCCAATTTAATGAGGCAGTGTCACCCTGCATTCATTCCAATTTATGACTCTTCACACACCTGGGCTCGTATCCTCGATAACTGTTAATACTAAGCTTAGTATTAACTTTTCTTTAGTATTAACTTCACTCTCAAAGTGTATCCTCAACAACTATTAGCCTAATACCTACTATTAACTTTGGTATTAACTTGGGAGTGCTGGCGAGGACTTATAAACACTTAATAGTAAAGTTAATAGTGAATCCCAGACCCAGACCCATATCAACATGGCCACCGGACTTCCTCGCCCAGCCCGCCTCCGCAATTTAGAGTTCGATAGGACGCTTTTGGAACTGTATAACGATGGTGAACTTGTTAAGACATACATATTAGACTGCAGGAAATGGAGTATGTGACTGATTTGGTGAGAAGAGAGCCACAAGATCCAGTTCAAAGGGAGCATTCCTCACCCTGGGGTTGAAAGTGATTTTGACTTAGATACTTCTGGCTACAGGAAAATGCTGCAGTGTTCAAGTTTTGAGTTTGGGGTGTCAGAGTAGGTGTAAGCAGGGTGATTGCAGAAACTCTGGCCCCTCAGTGCCCCGTAGGTAGTCGGAGGTTTATCCAGTCTCCCTTGATAGGGGTGGAGATCCGTGAAAATCAAGCAGAATTGTACCAACTTGCTGGTGTTGTGGGAGTGATAGACTGCAACCATGTGAAAAATAATGGCACCAAAGGAAAACGAAGTAGTTTATGTGAAAAGAAAAAAAAAAACATACATAGCTTGAAAATAAAATTAGTGTTTGAAGCCTTTGTTATTTAATAAAATGAGAAAAATTTGAGTTAAGGAAAACAAAACAAGGGAAAAAAACTTTACTCGTAGAAAGGTACACACATGCAAATGATAAAGATGACATTAAAATTGCATTAAATGTAATTTATAATATGATTTATAATTATTGTTGCTTTAAAATCAAGTTAGAAAACAAATTACCCGGCCGGGTATTCGTATTGAGATAATGGTGGTGAAAAGCTTGTTAGTGACGTCTGCCAATGTGAGGGAGGAGGAACGAAAGGTCGAGGTGACCACAGCTTACATCTTGACTTATGAGTGAAGTAAACGAGGTTACTTTGGTTTTGTTTACAAAGTTCCAAGTGGAAAACAACTTTATTGTGGATTTCAGTGTATACTTCAGTGGAGTATTGGGTTTACTGAGTGAATTGGCGACCAATCTGTTGCTATTTGGGTCTTGCTTAAGATAATCATCATTTGATTCAAAGCTATGGTATTAATGTGCAATAGTCGTCATAACAAAATACGTTGTAATTAATTATATATGTCAACCTATTTATTTTCATGAGATCATGGTATGACCACTGAAAACATAGCTTTTTTATCTTGTTCCATTATAAATTCAGTATATAATTACTCATATATTAAATAAAGTAGTGGATCCAGTTTCAGCATCTTTTATTATTATGCCAATATTCTAAGCACTCAGCTTGCAAACACGCTTAGGTTTATGTTGTCAGTTTGGGTCGACTTAGGTGAACATTTTACCAAGTGACCTAAGATTACTCAATGCTACCATATAGGTATACTACATCTTGATTGTGAGTGCATCAGAGAGCACTGAGAGCAGCATGAGTCTAATTAGGTGCTAATGAATATCCTGCCTGCATCACAGACTACATAAAATGCAAATATGATCGGTGCCTAAAGGTGTTATAAGCTAATGATATATATATATATATATATATATATATATATATATATATATATATATATATATATATATATATATATATATATATATATATATATATATATATATATATATATATATATATATATATATAAAACTGTCTGTTCTAATGTCCTTCCCACTTTTGAAGTCCAAAATGACGCCCCTGATTGTAAATAACGTATCTTGTAGCATCCATGACTGGGTGGCGGCAAATTTCCTCATTGAACACCGAGAAATTAATCAAGGCTCTAGGGAACTCGGAAAATCCAAGTTAGAGAGTGCTGGGTTGTGGGGATTGAGCCAGTGACCTTCGACATACATGCCATGTCTGTCGAGCTATAATAAAGATAAAGGTAAAGTTGGGGCAGGCTGTAGCAGTGCGTGGCTTGGTGCTCATATCCGTAACATTGCCTTTTGAGCCTGTGGTGGGAGGGAGCCCATTACCCCGGGACACAGGGCCAGTGTGACATCCGGGTTATCACAGTTTCAGGTTTCACCAGGTAGTCATCGACCAGCCTGAGAGGGAGGATGCTCAGCTGGGTGAGCTGCACGCCGACTGCCCGGGGCGGGATTCGAACCTGGGCTCATGTAGAAGCCAGGCATGCTGCTGACCACTAGACCACGGAGGCGTATTGAGCCTAATCTCAAGTGAACCCACTCACAATGGCACATAATTTTTTTCTGGTAAATTTTGTGCTTGAATGAATTTACAACCATTTCTGTCGAAAACAGCACAGATTATTTTTCACCCCTTCCACCCCAACCTCCTCAGTAATAAAAAAAAAAAGGACAAAAATCATAGCCTTGAGGCAGTAATATTCAGCCCCAGCATCAAAAAATTATACTGCTGCCTCAGGAAAGGCAATTCTTAACCCGATGAAGTAGGTGGACTGTGGTGGAGCAGCTTCATTGTCATCCCTTGCAGTGGCAGGTGTCATTGGACCAGCAGATGATGAAACAGTGGCTAAAAATAGGGCCAGCAGATGATGAAGCAGTGGTTGGTGTCATTAAATAGCAGATGATGAAGCAGGCTGGTGTCATTGGGCCAGCAGATGATGAAGCAGTGGCTGGTGTCATTGGTCCAGCAGATGATGAAGCAGTACAGTCAGGGCCAGTAGATGATGAAGCAGTGGGTAGTGTCATTGGGCCAGCAGATGATGAAGCAGTAAATATTGGCCAGCAGATGATGAAGCAGTGGTTGGTGTCATAGGGGCTAGCAGATGATGAAGCAGTACAGCCAGAACAGCAGATGATGAAGCAGTGGTAGGTGTCATTAAATAGCAGATGATGAAGCAGTAGCCATAGGGGCCAGCAGATGAAGCAGTGGTTGGTGTCATTGGGCCAGCAGATGATGAAGCAGTGGCAGGTGTCATTGGGCCAGCAGATGATGAAGCAGTGGTTGGTGTCATTGGGCCAGGGGCAGATGATGAAGCAGTGGTTGGTGTCATAGGGCCAGCAGATGATGAAGCAGTGGTTGGTGTCATAGGGCCAGCAGATGATGGAGAAGAACAGTGGCAGGTGTCATTGGGCCCAGCAGATGATGAAGCAGTGGCAGGTGTCATTGGGCCAGCAGATGATGAAGCAGTGGCTGGTGTCATTGGGCCAGCAGATGTTGAAGCAGTGGCTGCTGTCATTGGATCAGCAGATGATGAAGCAGTGGCAGGTGTCATTAACAGCAGATGTTGAAGCAGTGGCAGGTGTCATTGGGTGCAGATGATGAAGCAGTGGCTGGTGTCATTGGGCCAGCAGATGATGAAGCAGTGGCAGGTGTCATGCGTTAGCAGATGCTGAAGCAGTGGCTGGTGTCATTGGGCCAGCAGATGTTGAAGCAGTGGCTGGTGTCATTGGGCAGCAGATGTTGAAGCAGTGGTAGGTGTCATTGGGCCAGCAGATGAGCATTAAAAGATGTTGAAGCAGTGGGTGTCATGGGCCAACAGATGATGAAGCAGTGGCTGAATGACATTGGAGCCAGAGATGATGAAGCAGTGGTTGGTGTCATTGGGCCAGCAGATGATGAAGCAGTGGCAGGTGTCATTGGGCCAGCAGATGTTGAAGCAGTGGCAGGTGTCATTGGGCCAGCAGATGTTGAAGCAGTGGCTGTGGTGTCATAGGGCCAACAGATGTTGAAGCAGTGGCAGGTGTCATTGGGCCAGCAGATGTTGAAGCAGTGGCTGTCATTGGGCCAGATGATGAAGCAGTGGCAGGTGTCAGGGCCAGCAGATGATGAAGCAGTGGCTGTGTCATAGGGGCCAGCAGATGATGAAGCAGTGGCTGGTGTCATAGGGCCAGCAGATGATGAAGCAGTGGCTGGGTGTCATAGGGCCAGCAGATGATGAAGCAGTGGCTGGTGTCATTGGGGCCAGTGATGATGAAGCAGTGGCTGTGTCAGTGAGGGCCAGCAGATGATGAAGCAGTGGCAGGTGTCATAGGGCCAGCAGATGTTGAAGCAGTGGCTGGTGTCATAGGGGCCAGCCAGATGATGAAGCAGGCCATAGGGCCAGCAGATGTGAAGCAGTGGCTGTTGCTGGAGCAGCTGATGGTATCTTTCTGGTAATGAACAGTGTGCTGTCATAGTTAATGCTATAACTTCACCCCTGCGGATTTCTACAAGAAAACATCACCAAACTACAGAAAATGGAACAAAAGTGGCTGCTACAATTCAGTGAAGAAAATGTAGTCCCTTCGGAGGGATATCCAGCATACCAATACCACATGGGAAACACTCCACTATCCACTGCAGAGGCAGAGAAAGACCTAGGACTATTATGTGACCAGGCTAGCAGTGAAGCCAAATCCATGCCAATCGTAGTGGATGGGTTAAATAGGTACATAGTTGAAGAGAAAGGGTCTTAAAGGTGAAATGTTACTTATTAACAGAAATATTCCACTATTTGTTATTGGTTGTAAAATAATTGACTGATAAAGTGTGTATCTACAAAGAATATGAATTAAGAAGTGATTAATAGAAATTGTTTTAATGAGAATATAAAAGTTTTTGCCAAAACATACAGGCCAGTCAATATTTCACTGCTGCTTGACTGTTTACTGTTGTCCTATCCCTAACACATCAGCTGTGTCAAAGCTGAATGGCTCTGGTACTTATGTCAAATATAAGAGGCGAGCAGCCCTATGATATCATACACCAGTTATCTACCACAGTTAATGTCATAGTTATATAGGCAGGCATGCGTAACTCTATTAATGCTGCACATATGGGGCACTCCAGGTGCTGAAACGTCATTGTTATGAATGTAGGGCAGAGGTGAGCAGTGTATGCTGTGAGGTCTTGTGCGTGGAAGTTCCCTGTCTGAACTGTGCAGCTAATCTCCCCCATACAGTGAGGGGCCTTTTTTTTACTCCCTCAAGGGCTCTGCAGCTGGGAGAGTGAGGTGTACATGGTATCGGATATTGGCCAGGTGGAGTGTGTAGCTCGTCTTTAGCTACCACCCTTCTGCATTGGGGAAGACAGCCATGTATTTAGATAGTTAGTAATCACTGACAGATGAACATAAAAAAATAATTCTATATCAAATAT
The DNA here is from genome assembly GCF_024679095.1 of Eriocheir sinensis. Taxonomy (NCBI): domain Eukaryota; kingdom Metazoa; phylum Arthropoda; class Malacostraca; order Decapoda; family Varunidae; genus Eriocheir; species Eriocheir sinensis. The sequence continues at coordinate 122,107 of NW_026110302.1, read as the reverse complement.
GTGGATCACTACTATGAACTTATTAACTTTAAGCTGAAATAAAGGCATCATTGTGGCCAGTATAGCTGCATTCTGTGACCACATGAAAAACTAACTAATATATTTTACATTTAAAGACATACATTAAAAAAAAATAACCAGTCTGCTGCTGTTCATTCTTGCACTGGGCAATGCAAGAGGCTTTGATTTTTATTGTACGTTGTACCAACGCGTCTCACAGTCATCCTGCGTAATGGGGTCCACTCCAGGAAGGCACTGTCAGGGTATAAAATGTGAAGCAAGTCTCTTAGTAACTCTTTTCATGGCATTTTCTTTGCTATCATTTCATCCGTGAGGCCGCCTCTGAGTGTGGTGTATGCTTCATCCGGCAAATGACAGGGGCTCCGCCCACTTTCGGCCGGCCGGACAGCCGCATCGCATAGTGTGTATCCGCCTTTATAAAGCTCATAAGGAGTTGATCTGGTCTGATTATTGCTTTAGACCGTTAAGACTCGATCTTGAGACGTCGTTCGCAGCATGTCGCAGACATGTTGACAACTATAGTTGGCCGAATTTCCTAGACAGTTGCAGCAGTCATGCTAACCGACACCAAGACGCGCCTTAAAAAAATATCCTCCCATTCTTGGGCGTGGGAGCCGACTTGTCAAATGCAAAAAGTCGCTGGAGTTTGTCTTGGCCTAGAGTCGGCAGTAATGAACGGGCATTTAGCTCCCTACCTTTGCCAATCTGACTGAGTCTGACGAGTCGGTCGGTTGACGTTCGTTGATTACGTCGGTCTGTCGGCCTCTTCCAATGGGCCGTCACCGAAAGGCTCGCGGCCTCTCCTCTCTCCTCTCCTCTCAAAATATGGATGGATGGATGGACTCATTTTATACTCACTCTACTGTAGGGACCCTTGTCATCATCCGTTTTCTTTACTGAAGGTTCTCGCAAGCCCACCGGCGGGAGGGGGAGACTATGACCACTTTAAGCACCTCAAGACCCTTACCATCTAATATCAACATTCCGGTAGCATAACTGATCTGATCAGTGAAGCGTACACCAGGGTTGGAGGTTGACGAAGTAAAAGTCGAGAAGAGGAAGAACACCGAGGACGCCTTTACTTGAGGATGTGTGTGAGGGTTTATTATACCGTACCGAAGCTTGCACTAGTTAGGAAGTAGAAAAGTTATGCCGAAGCAGTTACGGGTTAGTACAAGATTGACTTTAAGCAGAGGTATCGCCGGTCTCGTCGACAGACTGACGACTCGGTCAGGCTAGGATTTCGATCGCCGATAGAGTCGGTCTGTCGACATTCCGTTACGGGCCGCCAATAGTTTAGCCTGTGCTCCCCGCGCGCAGGAAGGGACATTTTGCACTTTAGCAGGCCGTCTCAGGGCAAGGGCCCATTTTAAATGATGTCAAATGGATAAATATTTAAAAGAAAAAATTGTTTTACTAAGCCCTGTGAAGGACCATTCTCGTCTTGCGGGGATGAAAGCCGCATAGAGTGCTTTACACTGAAAGATGAAAGTCTCTGGATCGGAGTCTGCTCACACAGGCAGTTCCCCAGTTTGGTTAAAGTCTACAAACTATCAATCAATCAGTTTGCATTTGTTATCTTCTTTATCTCGGTGAAAAACTTTAGCAGGATTACAGGGAGAAGTAATAATTGAGTCGGCGGTTCTAAGTCGCTCACATTTTTGTGTCAGAAGTTTATATAATAAGCGACATTTTTTTCCATACTCGAAACTCTTACTCTGCAAGCTAACGTTTATTAAGTATGGAATTATCTTCTTTATCTGTAATGATTAGGTTTCTTATAGGTGAAATCATGTAACCTTCACCTCTGCTCTGCTCCCATTCCTTTTCAAAAGAAACTTTTTTGCGATCCAAGTTCGTGAATCATTCTCACTGCGCAATACTCCTGACCATGTAAATTTGATCATGGCATGATAGAGTGTAAAATTTTCCTCAAGGATTTCGTTTTGCTATATACTTTATCTAGTACACATTCGTTCAAATTGACATCATGCTCTATATATCATCACAAAATAATGCCATGTAGATCACTACAAAGGAGTGATGTCAACCTAATAATGTTTTTTATAAATTTGTTGTTTTTTTTAAATCTGCTACATCAATATATTGTGATTCTAGAAAATAGGATGTATGTTTTTGACTGAAGAAATAAAACCTAAAAAGTCACAACAGCAGCAACAAAGAGCCTATTGATAAGTGAGGATAACAATACAGATACACTGCATTTCTGATAAGAAATATTCAGTATGTATTAAATCAAATCAAATGCAAATCTAACTTATCATAATCAGAATGAGACTAACTACTACATTATCATCACAGTAGTTATGTAATATTTTTTTAAGTCAGCCACATTAATTGTGATTGAGTGCTCCATGAGGAGGGGTAAGTTTTATTTTGTTTGTTTGGCATTTGAGGTATGCAAGAACCTTTGGTTAATCAATATGTATCAAGGACTTCAATCAACTTTAAAGGGCACTTAGATGCTATAGGTATGTCCTTCTTTATGTTACACTGTTATATTTACATTTTTAGATTTATCATAAACATAAGCTGCTTTTTATTTGTACTAACGAAAAGTGCATGATGCAATCGAACCTACATATGCACCGCGTAATGGTATAGATCATCATACACAGAGAGGTATATAAAAATAATAGAGGATTCAAATACTGAAAGTCAGATTGATGCCTCTTGTCTAGTGGCCACAATAATTAGTATAGTGCATGAGGAGGGTTGGTGAGAATTTTGAAGACATTGGTCAGCAGGTTATAAATAAGAACAGACCAATATGCTAGTGTGTTGCATAGCAAACTTGATGGGTTGTATGGATTTGGCTGCTGTAGCAGATGGACCTCAATGCCAGGAAGTGTAGTATGAAAGTTCTCTATGTCAGGATGAGTATACAAGTGACTATGAAAGAAATAACTCCCTCTGAAAATACTCATTTGACACTGCAGGCTATTAGCAAGTCTGCTTATGAGAGAGATATAAATTTTGTGAGAAGCTCTGATCACTGTCCAACGACCACTGCAATCATTCTAAAATTGCTCAGATATAATGCTGGATGTCATTGCAAACAGCATGAGCAATGAAACTTTGGTCAACCTCAGCCCTGATATAGCATTGATTGATTCTCAATTCTGACTATGCAGTAGAAGTTTGATTTATTATGAAATAGGCATCAGCATGTTGAACTGCACAAAAGAGGATAAATTATTCATTGATTAAAAATCGCCTAAATATTAATAACTGCATTTCTCTGAAGGCAAAGGGGTGCAAGGAACTTCTAGCTGAAGCTTCAGGGTGATGCAATAAGGTTCTGGCCGTAAGAGAAATGTAGAAATATAAATTATAGGTTTGACATATTATTAGAGCTGATTCATCTGCCAAGCTGTGGAAGGCCTAATAGATATGAGGCCTTCCCAGGGTGCGTTGACAGAGTTTGTGTTGGTTTAAACTTCATTTTGAGAAACTGTCTGCTACATTTAGCACTTTTTTTGCCTGTGGCTGACATTTTCCACCCTATGGTTCATGATCTACCATGCCACTGTGCCACCATAATATTCAGATTTTGCTTTGTTTCTGGCAAGGATGTTTTTATGTTCACTAGCGTCTTGATGGGCCCTATACTATAGACATAATAATATATTTGAAATTTATCCTGTATGTCTTTGCATGCTTGTTGCTCATTGGATGTTTTGTTCACCTGCATCAGGCTACTCAGCTGCCTTGTCAAATACTCTCTGGATCATGTTTGCAGCTTTGAAAAAGTTCCTTGCCACCCCTCTTTTGTACTTTCTCCAGTGCATTTGTAGCTCAAGCATCACAGGAGTCTTACACTATGAATGTTAATTTGTAACTTTTGTCAAAGCACTCAACGAACCTGTGATGGTGCGGAACACTGCCTAAATGAGAATCCTCCCATATTGCAATCACTACTTTTTATTTTCTTCCCCAAAACCATCTTAGACTCTGTTGTGCTCTCTCTGTCTCAACTCTGTATGACTTTGCTAAATCATTATTCAACTTCTCTTATCTTCTCAGATATCATAACCTTTCTCTCTCTTGCCAATGAACATTTACTTTCATCTCGACAGTCAAATTCATCAACAACTTTCAGCATTATCCTCATTTTCTGCATCCAGACTGTATCATCTGCAAAGAGACATGCCGCCTATCTCCCATCATCCATATAATTATTTAACAGTCATGATATCTTGCACTGACAATTGTAGCATCAAATTTCACTTAGGTACCTATTCGATGCACAGCAAGACTTGCATTCATGTAACATACCTTCTCCAAGTATATATCCTACTACACCACATACTCACCTCAGGACATCCCTAACTCGTCAACTCATGTCAGAGGCTCTCCAGTTCCATTAAGGCAGCAGACAACTTCCTATCCTTTCCTCAGTTACTTCTTGAGTCCTTTTCAGTCATAAATTTGTTTACATCCTCCCATTTTCAACCCCTTGTTCATCTGCATCAGTCATCAGTTGTCGCATCAACATTCCTCTGAAAACATATACACCTTTCTTCACAGATTCCTATAGCTTAAACATCTCATTTCTTTTCTTCGTTCAGTAGCTCATGATAGCCTTTCTTCAGTCTCTGACCTCACCACACCATGCTGATTTTCATTCATCCATTCCACGGCATAATTATATTTCGGTAATTCGCTTCTATGCTACAATTGCCAGGGCTCTTCCTGTTATCATAACCAACGAGGTTGAGATTTTTGTGCAATACATAAGGGTTGTGCACAGTTTGTAGCAAGTTTATATTGTTGAGAATCAACTGCGCCTCTGGGGCTAATTACATGATTTTACATATGCAGTAGTAAACTTACTTGCTTCATGAAGTGATCTCATCAGTATTGTTTATTTACTTCTAATTTATGTAATTTATCTTTAATAACTTTTTTTTTCTTTGCAGAGGTGTCAGGCACAAGTGCTTTGTTTAATGAGTATTCCGTTTTTATTTTATTTTACATATCACATTATATTATGTATTGACTTAAAATGGAAAGTTTAGTTTCAGTGATCTGATGACTCATTTCCTTTAGGAATTAACACTGCACTAGTCCTGCTAGCTGCCCGTGGCCCTTGTGGGGTGATAGAAATGCCACAGAGCTGGGTTCCATTCTCCCAGGAAGGGAGGAGGCAAGGTCCCATGCTGTGGCTGTGTGAATTCTAAATGAACTGGCTTGAAGAACGGAAAGGAGAATGTTATAGAAGCATTCAGGGGAGAGTGAAAGTATTTTCTAGGCATTAGTGAAACCCAGAAATGGTGTGTGCACAGACTTGTTCAAATAATGACAAAAATAGTTTGTAGGTATGCGAGAGAAAAGACTGGTGTAAGGCAGATAGTGTGGAACAGGAAAGGAAGGGGGCACGTTGGTCTCCTCAAGAGAGCAGATGAAATGGATGGAATGGATTGATGATAGTGTGGAGACTGGTAGATCATTGGTGTGTGGTAGCCCTATGCATAAACCCTAATGGTTGTGAAAAGGGTAATAAAGAAAAATTACTAACTTCAACTGTCTCCATGCACTGAGGTGTGGATGAGTGTAGCGTGCCGATCACTAATGTGTACTAATAGGAAATGAGCAATGCGAGATGCATTTTGTGTGTTGAGGTGGGATGAGAAGGTATTAGAGCACGAATGAAAGGTTTGGTAAAGGTGTGAGAACAAAGCAGTGAGTTGTGAAGCATGAAAGCTTGAGAGATGGTTAATAAGACGAATAAGTAATAGCTAGAAGAGACGAAAGAGCAGGACTGAGGAGAGTAAGACCATTTTTTAAATGGATCAATAGAGCAGATGATTAATGGAAAAATAGTTGGTAGATGAGAGAATGTGTACTGAGAGGAAGTGACTGAACAGGGGAGACATGGCTTGTTTTTTTTACAACAAAGGAGGCAGTTCAAGGCACACAAAAAGAAAAACACAAAAAAGCCTACTACTCTGCTGCTCCCAAAAATAATTAAAAGAGGTGGCTGGAAAGAAAGATCAATTTCAAGAGGAGAGGTGTCCGATACCCTCCTCCTCTAGAAAGAGTTCAAGCCGTAGGCAGGAGGAAATACAGGATGAAGAAGATTGTCCAGAGTCACTAGCGGAGGATGAAAAAGAGTGAAGATGCTGGTTAACTCTGTAAGGGGTCGGATAAATGTAGGGATGAGCATGAGTAGAAAGTCGTGCAGCGGGGGCCGTGGAGGGGGGGGAGGCATGCAGTTAATGTTCAGAAGAGTGGAAGCGTGGAAATATCGATAGAAGATAGAAAGAGAGGCAAACATCGCGGCGAATTTAAGAGGTAGAATATCAGTAGGAGGAGGAGAGCTGATGAGATGAAGAGCCTTAGACTCACCTGTCCAGAAGAGCTGTGTGAGGAGCCCCCACACGTGGATGCATACCCATTGTATGGTGCTGAGCTGGTAGCGTATCAGTTCTACATTCACCGCGTGATGGACGACGCGGGTTCGAATCCCAACGCTACCACTCGGATTTTTCAGTCGTCATCGAGTACGTAAACTACCCACATGCTGTCCTGAAGACCACCCATCAACCCGACTCTAGAGGAAGCCGTCCAGCGAATCAAGAACGAGTTCCGGGGGCAGCATGAGTCAGACGCAAGATGGCAATTGCTATAAACACCTTCGCCTGTGCTAGAACGGGCTGGGCTGACCATCAGGGCCCAGAAAGCCTACCAGCGCTATAGGCCAGAGTGTAAAGAAAAAAAAATTGGCTGAGTTTGTCAGCTCTTTGGGGAACAGTGCCAGATGTTTGACTGACAACTGGATTGTCCCTACACTGTGACTCAATGTAAATTTTGACTCAACATGCTGCAATGTCATTAAAACTTAATTTGATTGCTACAAAGGTTTTACTAATGCATTTGTTATTCATTAATATACTGATGAGTAATTAATCTTGTCTATTTTATAATTGTTCCAGTTCTTCTCCAGAGCCACTGACCTTTTTTGTTAATCTTAGACCTATTCATATATCTCCTTACCAATTCTTGTCACATAAGTAGCAACACCTACCATTCTCATGCTCAGGGAAATGGCTTATTAAATCAATTTGTATAATCAGAATTTCTAATTAATGTGACTGGAGGAAATATAATAAAAGCAAATGGCAAACTGACCAATGTTCCTGGAAATATACCCATGATTGTGTGGTAAACAAATGAAACTGAAAACCTGATGAGTACAAAGATTAGGAAGAAAAAACTACGTAGATGACAGAGCTACTGAGCTTAAAAATTGTCTGACATCTGATCTAAATCTAGCATGGACAAGCTGAAGAACAGCAGAAACATGAACACAAATCAGTAGATCGGGCATTGGCAGATACCAGTTGTTTGCTCTTGTGAATGCTCAAATAATATGGAAGAGGTTATATGTACGTAAAGAGTTTAACACATGGAATTGTACAGTCAGGTGGCTGCGAGGAAGGTGGCGAGTATGTTTTGGTTGTATTTGGAAAGTCCCAGTGTAACTGTAGATAAGTAAATAAAGAAACGAAAATGTGTGGGAGTAAATCATGATGAGAAGCCTTTGAAAAGACCTTATAATTAGTTCAGAAATTCCTCATACTTGAGTTTAATAAAGTAGCTCAAGTATATACAAAATGGCTTTCAGAATCAGAATCGTGCCTGAAAGCCAGAATAAATGTTGGTGGGCAGGAACACATTCACATAAAGGCTGTGTATCAAAATAGGGTTACCCAAAGTTCATTTCCCCACGGTCTCTGAATGTGTACCAAGTTAAAAAACTCAGCCCACCTAGCTGTTCATCCTCCCTTTCAGGATGCTTGATAAATGGAAACCTGGGAATAGTAAAACTTGGTTTTCATCTACATTCTTATATTCTCTAAATCCAATTATCAGGTTCTGTGTTGTTCTTCCACAACTACTGTTAAGCTATAGTCTTTTACTTCGAATTATTTTAAAGAAAAAAAAATATCAAGGAGATTACATGGTTTGAAAGTATTCAGGTCTGAAGATAAATATGAAGAAAACTAATGACCCTCCTTCAAAGTTTCTCTGTATGCCGTCAGTATTACTAGGAATACAGTCACCAGGAGGACATGCAGTAATACTTTGTATTTATAATAGTTTCACTAACAAAAATACACTCAAAAGGCCCTTGTTTGGGAAACTATGACATAAACTACAACTTATTGTTTTTAAGTTACCATTTGCAAAGGTTAAGGAGTCAAATATTATTAGTTATTGCCCTCTGACTGGTCCGTCTAATACTTAATGGCCCATATAGATTATAAATGATCAGACGGATGGCCTAGGCTCAGTGTACATCTGTGGTGCTGGGGAACAATTATTAAGGTTGCGTCACAGTCACACTAATAAATTTGCTAACACCAGTGTTCAAAATTGAGCCAATTAACTTACGGTAAATCAACTGTGCCAAATTTGACCTGTCCAGCCCACTCCTGAGTCCTGGACCCCGGATTGCCACCAAGTGTCGGTCCCTGGCAACAAGTACCTAACCATCTCAAGTTACTATCCTCTGGGAATAAACATTACATTGTACGGATAGAAGGCCAGCAGTGTATGTCTATGATGTCATATGACAAGACCCAAACAGGTAAACAGCAATCGTGATGCTAACTTTGGTCCGTGTCGCAGTAAAGATTCCACCTGCTCCAAAATGTCCCTGCCTAGACACACGACCCAGCTGGCCTATTCATACGAAGGAAATGCAGCCCATGATCAGGATCACGATAACCCAGGGCAATGACTAGTTAACTATCTCCTCCCTCGATACACCTTCATAATGATACTGCTCAGCATTTGCCATGCAAAATGAAGATAATGAACAATAAGCAAAAATATATACTAGGTAAAATTCTTTGTGTAATTAGATTTATATATTAATATTTTCACCTGGTTAGGCTCCACGCTCTTTATCAGTCTGCCTTACCTACCTATAGAAAAATCCACTTCCATACGTTTGTCAAGTGTGTGTGTGTGTGTGTGTGTGTGTGTGTGTTAAGCAGTGACAATCACTAACCTGCAACTGCTGGATCATTCAGTCCAGCCTGGCTGTCGTTCAGACATCCCGGGGAGTGTCTGTTCAGCCGCTCGTCTGCTGGGGGTATATAAAAAAGTATATACCTGTGTGATATACCTATGTGGAGAAAAAGGAATAGCCTATATGCTAGACAGTCCTTCCAGGCTGTGTTATTGTATAAAAAACATTTATTCTAGAAAGGTTTTATTTTATGGTGTTTTTCACACACCATTTATAAATGAAAAGCATATTCAGGAAATAAAATATACTGACAAGGAAAGGGTGGGGCCAGCGTGGCAACAAATCGACTCATCACTGCTTTTCTCGCCCGCTGCACCCCGACATCTGAAGCCAAGGAGGCTTGCCTACCCTTGATATAAAACCGTTCACTGACGCACTTCGCTGAGCCACAGTCACCAGTCTCACACACACACACACACGGTTAACACACACACACACACACACACACACATCGATGTACGGGACACGACGACGGTCTGTTAGTGTTCTGGGGAATGTCTGTAAACTCACCCATATGTCTGCATCCCTAATTAATTAAGTCGCGTTGTGGTGTTTTTTGCTTTATTTTGAGCACATATCGGCAGCAAAATGATGGGAAGAGGTGCCACTCACCCATGCGGTCAGCAAATTATGATGGGCCGGGAGGGAGGACTACAGTTTAACGCAAAGCCAGGCACATTACCCTCGGCTACAGTGCATCTGGGTAAGACTGTGGTCTGTTAACTGTAAGTGATACTAAGACATAGTTCCTATGCTTGGATGTAGAGCCTTCTAGAATTCTTGATTACCAGACATCTAGCAACTACCCACGAACCGAAGCTTCAACCACTGGTTCAGTTTCCCGTTCGCCGCACGGCATCTCGCGTAGTGACTTGCTCTGGAGTGTTGCTATTAGGCTCTCAGTCGCCTGGAGAGGTGCCACACAACACGTTGCAAAATGATCGTACTGGATCTCTCAGTGTGTGTTCAGAAGAGGACACAGTTAGGCTGCTTGAACATGGAAATTAGGCCTCTGCGAGGTTCCTTCCTTATCGCCCTTGTACCGTGTGTGTAGGGGGGTAAGGGACTGAATGGAGGATGTTGCAATCTGACGATCATTAGAATGTTAATCTATTAACATTGTGCCAAGAAAGAGATTGACAAACATCCTAATATACAAAGTTCAAATATTAAAGTCGAGCTACAGTGAACGGAGAAGATATTTTCGAGAATAAGGCTTGTCAGCGCGAAGCGTGATGTTTTCTTATTAACATATAGACTACCCATTAAGTAAACTACTGGATTCATTCATATTATTTAACGGTTAATAACACCATCCGGCGTGCCCTTCGTGCCGCTGATTTACTGATTGAATAGTCAACATTCATTACTGTTGGCTTGTTAGGTATTTTGGTTGAATAGTTGCTATGACAACATAACGTCATATATAGACTGTGTGTGTGTGTGTGTGTGTGTGTGTGTGTGTGTGTTTGTGTGTGCCACGCACGCCAAACAAGCCTGATTGAGAATGACACGTAGAAAAGGTTAAAATTCGGACACTTAGAATCTTAGTCATGCGTACTTTTTTCAATCTGTAGCTAACATTGTCAAATCTTATCAAAACATCTAAATACAAATATAATTATTCAAACATGTTAGCGTCCACCTGAACTCGATTAGCATTGAATATTCTATCAACAAGACTGGCACTGCGTGACTGTCACGGTGACTGCACAGGATGCTTCATAATGAAAAACCTGCTCGGACTCACCTGCTGAAGCTGAAGGGCATGACGTGCGGTGTCGGAGGAGCCGCCGCCCCGCCTGAGCTGCGGTGCTGCCTCTGCCGCTCGTCTCGTCGGTGGGAATGAAGATTTACTTCCTCGTGAAGCGGTGCCCAGGCCTGGGTCGAGCAATGATTCGAAAGTGTTAGCTGAACCCATAAAGAAAATTAGCCAGCTGTTTCTATTTTTAACTTTAATGCCCATCTTAGTAGTCCTCCCTCCCATACACATACTGTACATAAAATGCCCCTTCCTGTGTGTTCCTCAGACGTTCCCAGAATTATATTGAGTAAGCAGCAAGGAGCACCCAGATAGCTATGGAGAGTATAAGAGAGAGAGAGAGAGAGAGAGAGAGAGAGAGAGAGAGAGAGAGAGAGAGAGAGAGAGAGAGAGAGAGAGAGAGAGAGAGAGAGAGAGAGAGAGAGAGAGAGAGAGAGAGAGAGAGAGAGAGAGAGAGAGAGAGAGATGAGAAATGTAGTTGGGGGCAAAGTGTTTGTAAAAGATGAAGGAGGGAACATCATGGTGGAAAAAAAGAAGATATTGGTGATGATGGAGTAAATATTTCAGTGAACTGTTAAATGAGGAAAATGAATATACGGATAAATGAAACTGAAAAAGTAGAAGGACCCACAAGAAAAATATTATGGAAGAGGAAGTAAAAGAAGCTAACTTGGAAGGAAATGATAATAGTATAGAGCAGCAGGACCCCTCAGGGCTACCAATAGTAGATTTAATAAAAAGCAGCAGGAAGGAAGGAGTGGTGGAATTGACAGGAGTGTTAAACCATGGATTGAAAAAAAAAAAAAAAAGGGAAGAAAATACTCTCAGAAGACTGAAAGGAAGTTGCCACTGATACCCATTTCTTTAAAGGAAAGGAGATGCTTTGGAAATGTGGCAACTCTAGGGGCTGAAGGTTACTGGAGCATGGCAGGAAGGTGTATGAAAAGTCCTGGAGAAGAGAAGCTGGAGAAGGACAGATAAGAACTGGATAAGCTGTCAGTTTGGCTTTTGTCCTGGGAGGTCAACAATCTTGAAGCTTAATATATACTATGCGAGAGCTTCAGGAAAGGTCTATGGAGAAGAGGAGGAGACTGTATCATGTTTTGTGTAGATCTAGGAGAAGGCATTTTGACAGAGTACCATTAAGGGAATTATAAGGATGGGCATTGAGAAGACAAAGAGGTACCACAAGCTGATTGGTTGAACTGGCAGTGGCACTACAATGAAGGTACAAAATGAAGAATGAAAACAGTGGCGGGAAACATCAAATGAGTCTGAAATTGGAGTGTGTGGGTTCAGCAGGGCTCTGCCCTCAGGGCCCGCTCCTGTTTATAAATAGTAATGGAGGAGGCAACATAAAGGAAGCTAAGGAGGAGAGGCACTGGAGTGGGAGCTGCTGCGTGCAGAGATGACTTGGTAGGCAAATGCAGAGACAGACAGAAGAAGTGGAAAGAAAAGTTTGATAAATCGGAAGGAAGGAATGGAGGAGAGGTTAACATTAATACTGGAAAAACAGAGCATATGGTGACTGGAAAATAGAAGCAAGCAGAGAAGATTAAATCAGGAAAACACCCAGGGGTGGATGTGCTGTGGGGAGGAGTACGGATAACATTTAGTCTTAGCATGGGAAAGCAGTGGAAAGCAATTTTAGATGCTCAGGCCTCAGAAGTGTAAGAGGAGTGCAGAATTTTACATGCCCGGCTTGTGTAAGGAGACAAAGCAAGTGACAAGAAACTGAGAGGGATGATATTGGGAGGTGAATGGAGGAGAGCTTTGATGAGGTAGGTTACATTTCTCGTTATCTGGGGAGATAAGTTCTGGACTGTGAGGCAGGAGTGGAGAGGACAGTGAGAGCGAGCAGGCGGGCAGCGTGGTTAAAGGGGGAGGGAGGGAGGACTAGTCTACTTGTGAATCAAGTAGCATCCCCCAAAGAGCAGAGCAGGGCAACCAAGCGTGTGATTACAGTGGTTCCCAACCTTTTTCTAGGCGACCCCAATCATGCACCTCTAAGACATGACTGCGACCCCCACTAGTTTGCTGTTGTGAAGGTGTGTTATTATAATGGGAATGAATTGTTTGATATTTTGGTTTTGGCAACCCCAAGAAAATCAAGGGTTAGCGATCTTACTTGGCCTAATCAGAGTTGGGAAAGGGGTAGCATTAGATCAAAGTGATGTTGGGGCGGAGCAGAAACATGGGCTCTAACTAGAAACTTGATAGAGGTGGCTGAGAGCAAATGATCGCAGAAGGCTGAGGTGGAGGTGGCGGGCATCAGGTAAGGGCAAGATGAGGGGTGTCCAGTGCAGAGGTAGCTAACAGATGTGGAGTACAGGACCTGGAAACAGTGCTCAGAAGGAAAGACTCTGATGGTTTGGACATGTGAAGAGAGCAGGGGAGGATACAGTGCTGGGGTATTTTGGAGAGATTTTGAGGTAGAAGGAAGGAGACCAGTTGGTAGACCTAGGAAACGTGGAGAAGTGTATGGCAGGAAGACTTGGCATTGATGGGATTGGATGAGCATAGGGCAGAAAAAAACAGAGTAGAATGGAGGAGAGTCAATAAAGCGTCCAGCCGCCTCAGGAAGGAAAAACGGACAGTTAAAACAAAATGATGATGATGAGATGACTTATAGAATGAATGCCCCTTGCTGATTGATTATATGTGAATTAAATGAGTTTTGTTGCCCTGTGAGTAAATCCTCAATTAATGTGAGCATTATTTTGTCTCCCAGCACAACTTCATAATAACACAGAGAATGGCGAGGCCCACAGTGTTGCTGCCCCACTCTTTACAAACAAAATGAAAGCTGGCACCAATCATACATTGAATTCAATTCAACAGACTTTAGCATCAATCTACACCTTGCCCTTCCATTAGTCCCACTTTTTTAGTGAGGAATTAACAGCTGTACAAATAAACCACAGGTGTTCAATCTTGCCCTTTGCCCTCATTATAGATACAGAGCTGTATGTGTACGGCTTCACATAATTTCTCTGTGGCCTGCACCTTGCAGCCACCTGGCAAATCACTCTTCATCCGGGGAAAGTTGACTTTCCAGAGTCCAAGGCAGTTGCTACCATAATTTGTGCCTGGGCTTCCATGATGACATGATCACTGTTTAGGACTAGAATCAGCCAACAAACTCCCAGTTCAGGCTGCCCTGAGGTGTAGGCACCGCCAACCGGGAAAGCGATCTGCTGACTGGTAATGCAATTAACTAAAGAAGCCATTACGCTTAATTGCAAAAACTGATAAAGAAATTAGGTGGAAGCTAACGCTGACCTCTTACTGCTAACTTTTTTTATATGGATTTAGCTCCGTTTAGTATTTTGGCTCTAAAACCCTTATAAACAAACCCAGTGACCTGAAACTTCAAAATGTTGTAGCTACATGAGCTTGCAGAAAGGTATAGCATGCATGGTCCTCCCTGGGTGTAAGTACATGACGCACCGGAAGTGCAAGACATTGGGGTTCGCCATATCTTGGATTTAAGGACAAAAGTACTCTCCAGGTGGGGCCACGGAGTTCCAGATCTTCTGGGACTCCTGGTCGTCAGTCTGAGTGTCTCAAGTTCTCACTCATTAAAGGCTGGGACGGCCCCCAACAGGCTGTATTCCTGCAGGAACAAAAACGTCCTCACCCGGTCAAATACCTTCCATGATTTTGATATCAAACGACAACAAGGCGACAATAATGAACGTAAATTGCAGTGACAACGTTGTAGCTGAACTGCAACAAGGAGTCAAAGAGCAAACAACAAAAAAAGAGAAGAGAAAAGAAGCCTTAGCCCTAAATCCGGTATTTACCCAAAATTCCAGCAATTTACGTGCACATTTACTTTTTTCCATAATCAAGTAATTCTTTATTTACATCATTTCAAGTTTATTTTGCCAGGTGAAAACATAACCTTGCTATTGCCCCAAGTTCAATGAGTTGAATGTAGCAAAGATGAATACCCAAAAATACCCAAAAGTTTCCTATCAATTGTCCAATTACCCAACTTCTAAAGGCACAGTAATTTACCAAAGAGAAGAAGTACGGCATTGTTAAGGCCACAGGCTCAACTAACTATGCTGTGTCTGCCCACAACGGATGTAAAAACAAACCTGGTATGAACTTTTTAGTGGACTTAAGTTATGGACGAGGAACTACATGTAGCAGTAGAAGCTAATTATCCACTAAATAAGCTTCCCAAAAGTTAGTGAAATGCTAATCAGCTAACAAAAAAGTATCAAAAAAGAAGCTTTGCTAATTACTGTTAGTGAACCAGCCTACCACTGCCTGGAGGAAATGAGAAAGAGAGAAGATTTACATGGAAGATAGCATCATAGATTAGGAACAAAGGTTCAGAATATCTAGTAACAAATAAAGATAATAACAGATTCTTGGGAAGGCTACATCAACATGCAAATAAAAATGACAACAAAGAGACAACCAAAGCACAGTACAAGCCAGGAACTGCCAAGGGGAGCCACAAAGAACCATCAACCAGGAAGAGATGAAGAGCGGCTGATGAGGCACCTCAACACCAGACACAGGGCAGAGAAACACAGGCACACACAAAGTGAGTGTGCTGGGATGCCAGCACCAGCACCAGACACAGGGCAGAGAGCCAGGCACATGAAGTGGAGGATTGGGATGGGGCACCAGCACTGGGACACAGGGCAGAGAATCAGGCACAGGCAGTGGTTGGGATGGGGCACCAGCACCAGACACAGGGCAGAGAACCAGGCACACATGAAGTGAGGCATGGGATGGGGCACCTCAAATACCAGACACAGGGGCAGAGAGCAGTACACATGAAGTGAGGTGGTTGGGATGGGGCAACCCCAGCACCAGACACACAGGGGCAGAGAACCAGGTGCTGAGATGAAGGAGTGGCTGGGATGGGGCACCTCAGCACCAGACACAGGGGGCAGAGAAACCAGGAAGAGATGAAGGAGGCTGATGGGGCACCGCACCAGAGTTGGCTAGGGGCAGAGAAACCAGAAGAGATGAAGTGAGTGGCTGAGGGGGGAATTCCCCAGCACCAGACACAGGGCAGGAGAACCAGGAAGAGATGAAGTGAGTGGCTGGGATGGGGCACCCAACACCAGACACAGGGCAGAGAACCAGAAGATGAAGGAGTGACTGGGATGGAAGTACCCCAGCACCAGACACAGGGCAGAGAACCAGCAGATGGCGGAGGCTGGGATGGGGGCACCCACCAGACATATAAGAAGAGAACCAGGAAGAGATGGAAGGAGTGGCTGGGATGGGGGCAACCTGGACACCCAGACACACAGGGCAGGAGAACCAGTGGAAGAGATGAAGTGAGGGTTGGGATGGGGGCACCCCAGCACCAGACACAGGGCAGAGAACCAGGCACACATGAAGGTTGGGAGGGCACCAACACCAGACACAGGGCAGAGAACTGAAAGGCACAGACAGCGTGAGGGCTGATGGGCACCCCAACACCAGACACAGGGTGAGAGAACCAGGCCAGATGAAGTGAGTGGTTGGAGCTAGGGCACCTGGAACACAGACACAGGGAGCAGAGAACCAGGCGGCCTGAGATGAAGTGAGTGGCTAGATAAGCACCCCAACACCAGACACAGGGCAGAACTAGACAGATTATGAGTGGCTGGGATGGGGCACCAGCACCATGGCTGATTAGGGGCAGAGAACCAGGTTAACACATGAAGTGAGTGGCTGGGATGTGGCACCTGGCAATTGAGACACAGGGAGCAGAGAACCATTGATGAAGTGAGTGGCTGGGATGGGGCAATTGTCCACACAGGGGCAGAGAACAGTGCACACATGAAGTGAGTGGTGGGATGGGCACCAACACTGTGGTCATAGGGGTAGAGAACCAGGCACACAGGAAGTGAGGGCTGGGACAAAATTTCAGCACCAGACACAGGGGGCAGAGAAACCAGGAAGAGATGAAGAGTGGGGTTGGGATGCAGCAACCTGCACCAGACACAGGGCAGAGAACCAGGGAAGAGATGAAGGAGGATCAGATGGGGCACCAGCAATTGGGTGACACAGGGCAGGAGAACCAGGAAGAGATGGGAAGTGAGGCTGATGGGGCACCACCAGACACAGGGCAGAGAACCAGAAGGTAGACAGAAGTGAGTGATTGATGGGGCACCCAGCACCAGACACAGAAGAGAACCAGGAAGAGATGAAGCCAGAGTGGCTGGGATAAGCACCCCAGCACCAGACACAGGCAGTGCAACCAGAAAGAGATGAAGTGAGTGACTGATGGGGCACCCCTGCACCAGACACAGGGGCAGAGAACTGAGGAAGAGATGAAGGGAGGGTCGGGATAGCAATTCTCAGCACAGACACAGGCAGAGAGAACCAGGGAAGAGATGAAGTGAGTGGACTGGGATGGGGCACCTCAGCACCAGACAGCCAGGGGCAGAGAACCAGGGCAGAAGTGAGTGACTGGGATTGGGCACCTCACTGAGACACAGGGGCAGAGGAACCAGGAAGAGATGAAGTGAGTGGCTGGATGGGGCACCCAGCACTCAGACACAGGGCAGAGAACCAGGGCGAAGTGAGTGGCTGGGAGAAGTACCCCAGCACTACAGAGACATTAGGGGCAGAGAACCAGGAAGAGATGAAGTGAGTGGCTGGGATGGCACCCAACACCAGACAGGCAGAGGAACAGGAAGAGATGAAGTGAGCGGCTGATGGCACCTCCCAGCACCAGACACCAGGAGGAAAGCTCAGGGAACACTCTTTTCCGGGGTAATTGATTACTTAATGACTTGATAACAACGATGATGATGATGATGATAATGAATACCAAAACTCTTCGTCTGCCAGTATGTTTGTTAAAGGCTTGAAAAACACAGGAAGAAAAAAACGGGATGCCTGGAGATCAACTCAGTCATTACTTATTATTCAATACTGTTATCAGCTATTGTTATTATTATTATATTATTATTATTATTATTATTATTATTATTATTATCAGCCAGTACTATCCACTGCACAAAAAGCCTTCGGGAGCAAGCTTCCAGTTCTCTCCCTGGTGTTAGGTGGCGCCCATCCTGCCTGCTGATTGTCTCTAATGTCATCAGCTACAATTTGGTTCCCTGTCTGTCCTGGCTTCATTACTCCTTAGTTCCCTCCATATCTCTCTTCATCTGGTCTGGTCTTGTGGTGATCCAACTTGAATTCTGGTTGGCGTTCTATTTGTCCCTCCACCTTGGCTGCTGTCTGTCCTGGCTTTGGCCATTCTAGTTCTCCATATCTCTCCGGTCTGGTTCCTTGTGTGATGCATCCTGCCCTGGCTAAGGGTTCTTATTTCATCCCTCCACCTGCTGCTGCTGTCTGCCCTGGCTCCACATCTGTAGTTCTTCCATATTCTCCGTTCGTCTTGTGTGATCCATCCTCATTCTCACATGTCTCTGGTCTTCATTCCTCCACCTTTGGCTGCTGTCTTGTCCTGGCTCTTTCATGACCCTAGTTCTCCATTCCTCCGTCTGGTCTTTGTGTGATGCATCCCACCTCTGCTTGTTGTTCTCTTATTTCATCCCTCCACTGGCTGGTGTCTGTCCTGCCTTGGTGACCCTAGTTCTCATATCTCCCTCCGTTCATCTTTGAGGTGATCCATCCTGTCTGGTTGAGGTTCTTATTTTATCCTCTCACCTTTGGCTGTTGTCTGGTCCTGGCTCTATGACTTTAGTTCCCTCCATATCTCCCTCCGTCTGGTCTTGTGATCCATCCTGCCCTGGCTATTGCCTTATTCATCCTTCCACCTTACGTTGCCGTCCTGCTTCTATGACCCTTGCCTCCATATTCCCTCCTGTCTGTCTCTTGTTTGGTGGTGATCCATCCTGCCTCAAGGATAAAATAATTTCACGTCCATCTCATTATATATCACCAGGGTTCTATCAGCACATGGTTTCAACTCTGTCTGTCCATCAGTGCAGCCACTTACCCAGGCAAGATTCTATTTCACCCTCTCCACAATTTTTGTGGCCTGACCATTCACCTTTACACTTGCTGGGTCGCTATTCTAGCTGAGAGCACAGACGAAGCAATTGCCGCCATCAGCCTCACCTACCAGCCTCACCACACCCAAGCAGGCTCTCACTTGCCTTCACTTGCTGGGCCACTAAAATATACTAATGTGTCTGCCATTGTTGAAGAGAGTGTTTTAGCTAGTTTGTCCACATCATTCCAACTAATATGCAATACTACTAACAGAAAACTAAGCAAGGAAAATGAAACCCAGTAAAAGTCTCATTTGCTCCTTCCCCTGCATGACTTTCAGGTATTACCTCCTCCTCCCATCTCAACACACAACAAAAAGACACCCCATCAACACATATCCCTTTAATGTGTAACAGCTGATACCTTTGGTCTGGCAGGAATATCACAGTATGAAGTTGTTCAATGTAATTGAGGCGTCCAAGGAGCCACCGCAACGCTAAAAGTCTCATGCCCTGGCGTCACCAAGCCAATGCCTGCATGATCACAGCAAACTGGACAGGGTCCGTCCACAGGTCAAAACACTGTCCGCCTGGAAAGACACTGTGCTACCATATCATAAGGCGAACCAGGATGACGTCATAGGCGTTGAAATGAAGGAAGTTGATATGGCAACAAACAGTGGTACCAGATGAAGTTGTGTACCATAGTTTCTACTCCGTCCACCAGGCAAAGACCGGCAGACAATGTTCAAAGTTGATGTTCGCTGGCAACCCACGGGTATCTAAGTCAGTGTTAGTATGGGCTCATGACAGGTGACAGACGTACGGCCAGCCATGTTGACAGGGCAGGTGAGATCTAATCAACTGACAGCCTCAGTTCATCCGGTTAACAAGTAACTTTGTTCATCCTGTGCCTGGCAGTATCGTGTACTTCCAAGCCTCTGTCCCACCAGGCAGTGTACGATACTACGAACATGGGCAGTGTCTGGTACACCTCTTGGTGCTCGCTTCTGACGTCATCAGCGAGCCTTTCCGCTTTCCATTGTTAACTGGTAGCAGCGTTTGTCCGACGGACATTGTTCGACCGTGTGGACGCACCCTTACAAGGCGTTCTGCACTGGTACCACTATGAGCCAGACATGGCCACCAACACACTGAGGTCCCTGCCATGATACTTAGGTCCTTATTTTTAACGTCTCTGCCTCCCATTATGACTGTTAACCAAGGCCACAGAGGAGATGAACCGGGTGTTCATGTGGCTGTTTTTCCCGTCCAAGGTGCAGAAGTTGTGTAACACTGTCTCCAGGATCACAGAACACTCCATGAAAATTTCAGCAACTGCTACAAGAGGCTTTTCAAATGGAAACTGAGTCACTGATATGTTTAAAAATAGGAACTTTATTCCCTCAGCCACCCCCCCTTCCTGGTGTGACTGATCCCTGCCTCAGGTTATTTATGTTGTGTTGATGAAGGTGACCCAATGCATGAATACTACAGCAAGTGTTAGAAACTGGAGCTGATGCTGATGTTGGCCTGGAGGGTGAGGGAGGCTGTGGGGCTTATTGGGCATGTCAGCCGTGATGGCAGGGGCTGAGGCTACTTGTAGTGTAGACTGTTTCTCCTGCTGACATTGGTGAGTTGAAGGCAAGAAGCAACACACACCTCTTGTTAGCTCATCAGGCATTGTTCTGTCCCTGCCTCCCTTACTTTACTGTCTCCTAGTGTTCATACTCCATGGAGGGGACTCAGGGTCTACAGTGGGCCCTGGCTCTAGTGATATTAAGAGGTTGAAAATGTCCAACCATTTCAATGGTCCGTTTGGGCAGTAGATTCCTGTCTCTTCCTCTGCTCTGCCACAGTTCAACATTTGTTTTTCCTCTCCTATGTTACCTGTAGCTAACACATGGAAAAACAGGTGTTGGGAGTGAGCGGCAGAGCAGAGGGAGGAAAGGACCCAAGAAATCCGCCGTCCAAACAGACTATTTGAAATGGTTGGACCAAAGTTTGGGTGAAAATTTGAATAAAAATAAAACAGACAAGAACTCATTGGAAAATGCCTTTTTGTGCTCTGTCTCATGTGCTTTAAACAACCCAACCTACATTTATAGATGAACATAACCACCAATAAGGAAAGGCAACGAGAAAGCTCTGACTGTGTGTGCTCTCTATTGAATACAGATGTTGGGAGTGTGTTTGCTCACTGAAAGCCCAGACCTCTGCCACCGTGACCACTGCCACCCCCACCACCACACCCAGCGAGACACGGCAGCCCTGCCTCGGCTGGCCTGTTGTGCAGACGGGGGGCAGTGTTTGTACATAAGGCAGACGATGTAGTTATGTGAGTGGCCAGTGACACCTTTGCAGCACCTTCTACAAATGTTTCCTTTGACTGTGATTGTTGTTTTCAGTAAAGGGTCGCCTATAAGAGCTGCTGAGGGAACACTGTGATGGGGCTGCTGTGTGGAACGCTGTATTTGGTGCGCCCAGCTGATCCAGTGTCAGTGTGTTTCACCCCACACCCACGGGGAGCTGTGTGACTCACCAGTGGACGGAATGCACCACTGCAGCGGTCAAGTCCTCTGGTCTAGCAGGGTGCTGCAGGGGCAATGTCACACACCAGCACTCAGTTGGCCTGAGCCGCATAGCCCCCCATGAGTGGGGCAGGTCAAGCGGGACACTGGATCACCTGAGAGCCACAAAGCTTCATTATGAGGTCACCAGGGCTTACCAGTAGGGGTCATCCTGGGTCACAATGTGCAGGATGTCCAGCTTGTTGAAGGGCAGCCCGGCTTCCTTGCAGGGAATGTGCTTGTTGTCCTCCTTGGGGTCATAGTGGAAGTAGGCGTGCACCCTCACCTTGCTCTCCCTGAGGTGCACCGAGCTGCTGGCCGGGAGCAGCCTGAAGGTCATGGTGCCCTCCGCCTGCACCTGGAAGGGGACAGGAGGTGGGTTGGTTACTTGTGGGCTCGGAAAAATAAATAATGATATTAATAATTGTAATGATAGCTTTATTTCTTCCAGAGCAAGTATACAGGAAAAGCAAGGCAAAAGAGAGAATAAAATTCTATATATATATATATATATATATATATATATATATATATATATATATATATATATATATATATATATATATATATATATATATATATATATATATATCTTCGACGACTGCACACTGATACAATATGCAGACGACACAGAGTTTAACAGCCACGAAGGATATAAATCTACTAGTGAAAAAAGTTGAAACCACCTAAGCAAAGCCATGGTGTGCTTTAAAAAATGGTCTAATGAAACACCCAGAAAACCTAATATATTTATAGGAAGCAGGCCAAACAACTAATACCAAGAATACCTGATAACACTTCATTAGTCTTCCAGGATAGTAGATCAACCCTCAAACAATGTAGATTGTTGAAGGAGAGCTTATAAACCAATAAGTGTTGATCACCATATAACCGAAATCAGTAAGAAAATTCCTAGGAACACTTTGTATGCAAATAGAATACAATGTTTTGATAAACCCACAAGGCAGCTTATGGTAGAATCACTAGTATTAAGCTATACTAAATATTGTAATACTATATGGGGGACAACTAACAATACGCTGTAACTAAAGTACAAATACAGAATGCCAAAATCGTAGAAGGAAGGCCCAGAAATATGATCATGTAACTCAGATAATTAAGGAACTCAATTGGCTCAATGTTTCACAACAAATAACTTTTGACACAGCAGTGAATATATATAAACATCTACGCATATCACTACCCTGAATATCTAATACCTCTCTCTCTAAACAGCATCACCAACAGCACAACAGCCAGCAGGGTAATCTGTATGTACCAAGAACACACACAGACACAGGAGCCAGACAACTTTCTGTACACAGGCTCTTTGAACTCCCAACACACATATAAGCACTGCCCACACCTTGGTGTAAATTCAAATATATTCTGAAAGAATTCTTACTTAATCGAAACCAGAAACAGCTGATGAATAACTAATTATTTCATTGCAATAACCTATGTACTTTTTATGTATTTGGATGTAAGAAAACCACTTTAGTGAAATAAACTTATTATTTATTATTATGTTATTACTCTCTCTCTCTCTCTTTTCCCTCCCTTCCTTCCCTTCCTCTCCCTCCCTCACCAGTATCTTGTGGACAGATGAACGAGGAAGTCTGCCCTCCACATTGAAGGTGTTGAAAGTGCACTCTTGTCAGCAGCATGGATGAGCAGGAAATACAGACGAAGGGAGGCTGTTCCAGAGTTTACCAGCGAAAGGGATAAAATAATGAAGATGTTGGTTGATTCTTGCATTAGGGATGTGGATAGTATAGGACTGAGCAAGAGTTGAGAGAGGAGGAGGTATGCAGGTGAAGGAGACAAGTAAGACACACCCAGCCACTACATCTACACACAAATTCCACAAAACCAGTCTTTCTACTCCCCACATTAGGCTCTGCTCCCTTTCCCTCCTGTGCCCTGTGGCAAGCACTGGGCAAACAGCAACAAGGGTCAGGGAACTCAACACAGACTGAGGCACAGAAATACAGTGTCTTACATAATGATTATTAAACTGGGTGGCCATGACTTCCATCTCGACCAAAGAAAAAATAAATAAAAAGAAGGAAATGCCAATCTTTTCAAGTGCACTGCCTCAGATGACTGTTGTGAGGTGCTGGCTGTCTCTTTAAAACACTGAATCAGCCTGTACTCGCCTAGAATATTTATTACATCAGAATACTGAGAAGCTAACCTAACCTAACCTAACATAACAAAGCCCCAAACAGTTACTATAGGTCTTGCCTCAGAAAATTCATACATGCTTCCTTACTAATGAGACTCTCTACAACAAAGTGAGGTCATCCTTAACGTGTCAGGCTCCCACCATGACTGTTTCCCAAGGCCACAGAAAAGACTAACTGGTGTTCATTGGTGTTTTCCCGCTCAAGATGCAAAGCCATGTAAAGCCATCACCAGGATCACAAACCACTCCATCAAAGTCCCAGCAGCAACTTCTATGACAAGAGACTTTTGAAACAGGCCTTCCAGCAATGATGATCATTTATCACAACCCACAGTGTCCTTACCCCAGAGTCCTGTTGCACACAGAGTACTTCCTGATAGGGCAACCAGGGATTACCTCCTGAGATTAGACTTATAAGATAGTAATATGAGTCATTCATAATAATACTCCATGACATAGCTTTAAGTATATTTTGCATGCTCATATATGTAGTTTCATATTACAATTGCCAAAGTGTTCCTTATTTACCTTTAAGGGGGAAGGAAATGTTATATATCTAAGTCAACCTTTAAACACAATACTACGTTTTCTATCGTCTTGAAAGGATCCAATCCCTTACTGAGTTTATGTAACACCATCGAGTAGTGTGTTCCCATTACAAGATTTATGTTCATTTTGTCTCAATAACAATGTTTAGTTTTAAGCATGTATACTTTTCAAGATTCAGAGTGTGTCAGCATTTCAGCCTGTACATACACGTACTCTACCAAGTAAAGAATGGAGACGCACTAGCTTCATTCATTCCTCCTAGAACCCTCCACAGCGACGAGAATGGGATATGGTATATTCCATCGCTCCTACAGTGTTTTACAGTGATTTCAACATGTGTTCCTTCACACAGGTATGTGACTACAGCAGAACACAACAGAACTCAACACAGACTGAGGCACAGAAATACAGTGTCTTACATAATGATTCTTAAACTGGGTGGCCATGACTTCCATCTCGACCAAAGAAAAAATAAATAAAAAGGAAATGCCAATCCTTTCAAGTGCACTGCCTCAGATGACTGTTGTGAGGTGCTGGCTGTCTCTTTAAAACACTGAATCAGCCTGTACTCGCCTAGAATATTTATTACATCAGAATACTGAGAAGCTAACCTAACCTAACCTAACAAAACCCCAAACAGTTACTATAGGTCTTGCCTCATAAAATTCATACATGCTTCCTTACTAATGAGACTCTCTACAACAAAGTGAGGCCATCCTTAACGTGTCAGGCTCCCACCATGACTGTTTCCCAAGGCCACAGAAAAGACTAACCGGGTGTTCATTGGTGTTTTCCCCGCTCAAGATGCAAAGGCCATGTAAAGCCATCACCAGGATCACGAAACACTCCATCAAAGTCCCAGCAGCAACTTCTATGACAAGAGACTTTTCAAACAGGGTAAGTGAAGGGCAAATACACTTAAGATACAGACAGAGAGACAAGATTCCTACCATTGGCTCATTGCTCTTCACCCACTGCACAATCTTGACTGTCTCCTCATCCTCATCACCATCGACGGGTGTTTCGGGCAGTGCAGTGTGAAGTCCTTGGCGGCAATGCTGGCGTGTGCCTGGAGAACTC
Source organism: Eriocheir sinensis (assembly GCF_024679095.1). NCBI lineage: Eukaryota > Metazoa > Arthropoda > Malacostraca > Decapoda > Varunidae > Eriocheir > Eriocheir sinensis. The sequence continues at coordinate 96,942 of NW_026110302.1, read as the reverse complement.
CCTGCTGGATGAAGGAATGAAGATGCTGCTGCTCAACTCTTGCATAAGGCATCAGGATAGTATAGGGATGAGCAGGAGTAAAAATACAGACAAAGGGAGGCTATTGCTGTTTCAGAGTTTACCAGTGGAAGGGATAAAAGAATGAAGATGCTGGAACACTCTTGTATAAGGAATTTGGACAGTACAGGGATGAAATTATGAAGATGCTGTTTGACTCTTGCATAAGGGATTTGGATAGAATAGGGATGAAAGAATGAAGATGGTGGTTAACCCTTGCATAAGGGATCTGGATAGCATAGGAATGAGCAGGAGTAGAGTCATGGCAGTGAGGGGGACTTCAGGATGGCAAATATCAAGCTTGATGTACAAACAAACCTAAAATTAAGACACAGAACTGAGGAGAAAATGTACGGTTCCCCCCCAAGCCACGACCAACCTGGAGGTGTGGCGACTACAGGATGGCAATAGCTTGCTGGCGTCCGGTGAGGGTGTGGTGCGGTTGTGTGTCTCCCTCATGATAGGAATTCTGATCTCCTCCACACTGGACATCAGAGCCTGGCATGTCTTGCACGTGCGGTTGATCTGAGAGGAGGAGGAAGAGGAGGAAGAAGGTTTAGTGTTGACTTCAGCAAAACCTAGTGATCTTATTTGTTATTGGGGGAGCTTTGGGGGTCTTGGCAAACCTGGCGTGTTCTCATTTTTTGATGATTTTTAAGGTTAGGGGCAAGACAGAGCTAGTTTGTTGATTGTGACTTTGAAAACATTGTTCTAGACCCATCATCATCATCAGCATCATCATTTCATGGACGCCTGCTCCTAGGAGCTCCCACCAGGGGATGGCCATGGCAGAAGAGCTTCCAGCTTTCTCTATCCAGACACTCCCTCCTTGCCTGCTCAAAGTTTCTCAAAGATCTTTCCCCCCTCTCCCTAACGTACTCTTGCACCCTATCCCTCCATTTCACTGGAGGTCGTCCTCTAGCATTCCCTCCCTCTATCTCACTCACATACACCCTTCTGGTCATCTTACTCTCCTTCATTCGCTCCATGTGGCCAAACCACTTTAAGGTCTGTCGCTTCACTTCTTCCACCACTCCACACTTCTTCCCTTCACCCCCGTGACACATTCCAAAACTCTCGTACACACTTTCATTACTCATTCCATCCATTCTACTCACACCACAAGCACTCCTCAAATAACTCATTTCCACTGCCTGCACTCTAGACCTCTGACTTTCATTCCAGGCCCACGTTTCACTTGCATATGTGAGGGTTGGTACTATTATTGTATTTCTCAATTCCTTCTATACCTCCATGCTCACACTTCTGCCATTCATGATTCATCCCAAAGACCCTACCACCCTTCTTCCTTGCAATGCCCTTTCTCTTGTCTCTCCCTCCATACCACAATGCTTACACATAACTGATCCAAGGTACTTAAACTCATTGACCTCCTCCATTTCTTCACCATTGAAAATTATTTTGCATTCTTTTTCACATTCAATTCCCACTCTATATGGGCATACAAAATCTACAACCTCACTTCTACTTCACTCACAAACCATCACTTTACTTTTGTTGACATTTACTTTCAGCTTTCTCCTGTTACACTGACGGAACACCTTCCTCTGCAGGGACAGGGGCAGGCTGCTGTTACAGTGACCCAGGCAGTGTTTGCTGTGTACAAACACACACCCCTTAGAGAAGTGTTTAGTAGTACATATTTATGTTTGCACTATTAAACAATTACACTGGTGTCATTTCTGTCTTTTATTTACACATCATTACTCCAGGAGCATCAAGTGGGAAAGGTGAGCTATACTTTAAGACATAGAAGGAAGAAATTGGTACTGGCAAAAAATAATAATGAGGAATGCAACCTTTGAAAGAGTAGACACACACAGCAACCAGTGTGGAGAGGTTGACGGCTAGCTATGAACACACCGGTCTGGGTTATAATGACGACCCACCCAGCTGTTCATCCTGCCTTTTGGGTTGGCCTATAAAAGGGAGCCTGGGCAAGGCAGCTGTGGTGACCCAGATACTGTAGTGGCCATGTCCTGGGGCTGAAGGGTCCTTACCCGCTGCTGGCTCAAGGGCCAGAGGGATGGAGATGAGCACCACAGCCAGGCACACTTGTAACATGTGCCCCAAACTTTACCTAATTACTGCAAACCAGGCCTAAAGAATGAATAAGAAATCAGGAGAGAAATGGAGTGGAACAATTTTGGTAAACATTGTATTATTATGACTATAAGCCTGCCCCTCTCCCTGAGGAGAAAGGTGCAGTCTGTGCATATTCCCAGCCCTAAAATGTGCTTCATGAACTCTGCACCTCACACAAGATCCAGAGAGAAGTTAAGAAATGTGCCAAGCTGAATGGAGAAGAATGCCAGGCACAACATGGGGAGACAGGCCTTGAGTGTCCTGGACCAGGGAACAGACAAAGGTTAAAGGTGTCCTGGTGCCTATGAAAGGTGAGGCTTGGACTTGTGCACTTCATCTCATGCACCTCACAACAGCTGAGGAACCAAAGCACCCAGCCAGCGTGTAAGTCAGGGCAGACAGAGAAGCAGGACGTGAAATTAGAAGCTTTGTGGGGCAGGATGAAGTGTATTAACATCAGACACAGAGACAAATGGACTTTGTTTTCATTAAAGGAAGCAACTCCAGGGGGAAAAAAACACTAATCTCTGCTCCAATAAAATAAAGTATAGAGGAGCTGCCAAAAAGAGTTGTGAAAGACCTTCATCCTATAGCAGAGAAATAATGGGCTGTATAACTCAACATTTTGGCACCCAAGCACACATACTTGGCAAGGCTTTCATAGGCATTTTGGACATTTCCAAGGACAGTTTTATGACCCTGGCGGTAGTTTGACCCTTCTTCTGTACCATGAACCTAAAAGAGCACTCATGAGAACCCAATTTATCTCCTGTTTGGCCTTTGGAAACAGTTGATGTGATGGACGAAAGCGTTTGATAATACCGACCAATATATGACAATGACGATGACGTGTGTACTGATGCAAAATTGAGTATATATAAGAGTGAGGAGACCTTAGTGAAGCCACAGTGAAGCCTGCCATTCCAGAGTCCCATCCAGAGGTGTCTGTGGTCCCTGGCCTGCAGGCTGGTGGTGGTGACCTGCCCGCGGTGCTTCAGGCCGCCGGCTTCCTTCAGGGAGGGCGTGAAGAGTGACTCAACAACCTCTGCAATAAGAACAGTCTCACCATTACCGGCATTTGTTGGGCTCGGATAACTTGAACAACTTTGTGGAGTGTGGACAGCCTCAGGATGTTTGTACATGTTTGTGTTGACTTTTGTAGTGACATGAAGAGGGACTCAACAGCCTGTCTTAAGGAGAAATAACTACAGCATTACTTGTTTGGCAGACTCAGAAGAGCTGGACAAAATCAAGGCATCCTGACAGTCAAAACATATGTTTACACCTCCCTCCCTTCCCTATCACCCCCTTGTTCATCGCCGACACTTTTTATCATTCTTTTCACCCTTTCGTTTAAAGCCCTTCCCTCCACCTTCCCTGGCACACTGAGTCACCTTATTCCCTGTGACTGCCACAACCATCCCTTCTTCCTTCCCGTTTGTTCAGTGGCACAATGACGGCCCTCCTCCAGTGTTCCGGCACCTCACCCTGCTCACAAGCTTGGCCATGTGAGGCGTTTGGTGTAAAAGTTGTGACCAAACCAATCAAAGCGGTAGTACTGTTTTTAGCGGTATCTGGCACCTGAATTCTTGCTGCATTGTGCGGTGAAGCAAGTTTCAGAAAAAGCAGCCTTAAACCAGGTGATTCATAGGCCTAAAGTTGTGTGACTTCTCCGCTGAAGTCCCCAATTTATCTCGACTTCTTTCTGAAAGCTTTTTGTTCTCTAAATAGTTTGTTGATGTCACTCTACCAAAATAGTCATATACTCTGTCTACTTTCCCTACTGTTCCTTAACTGTCTATTTTGTATCGTCTGTCCAGCATGCATTCCCTCCCTTCCTCTTCCACACACCTTGTGTCCCACTACGTCCCAGGCTGCCCTTCACACTGAACTCTTCTCAACCCGTCTGCTGTAATTGCCTTCACTGTTATCCTGGTAACATACAGTACCAGGTCTTTCTCTGCCTCCGTGGTGGATAGTGTAGTGTTTCCCATGTGGTACTGGTGTGCTGGATATCCCTTCACTGTTATCATGGTAACATACAGTACCAGGTCTTTCTCTGCCTCTGTGGTGGATAGTGGAGTGTTTCCCATGTGGTATTGGTGTACTGGATATCCCTTCACTGTTATCCTGGTAACATACAGTACCAGGTCTTTCTCTGCCTCTGTGGTGGATAGTGGAGTGTGTCCCATGTGGTATTGGTGTACTGGATATCCCTTCACTGTTATCCTGGTAACATACAGTACCAGGTCTTTTTCTGCCTCTGTGGTGGATAGTGGAGCATTTCCCATGTGGTATTGGTGTACTGGATATCCCTTCACTGTTATCCTGGTAACATACAGTACCAGGTCTTTCTCTGCCTCTGTGGTGGATAGTGGAGCATTTCCCATGTGGTATTGGTGTACTGGATATCCCTTCACTGTTATCCTGGTAACATACAGTCCCAGGTCTTTCTCTGCCTCTGTGGTGGATAGTGGAGCATTTCCCATGTGGTATTGGTGTGCTGGATTTCCCCTCCCAAGGTGCAGGACTTTACATTTTTCTTCACTGCATTGTAGCAGCCACTTTTTGCTCCCGTCCTGTAGCTTGGTGAGGTGTTCTGGCAGGAAATCTGCAGCCAAGGGGTTAAGACTCTCACATCCTCACTCACTCCAGCACTGTGTTTCACTCCTACTCTTGCTCTGCCAAATACTTCCCTCACCTTCCTTCTGTACCTCTGCTTGTACCAGTCTTTCACTTGACACTTCCTTCCTCACATTAGATCTCTTCCTATTCCCTTAAATTCCCACTCGTCTCTCATCCTTACATTTCCTAATACCAGACTGTTGTGCCTGTCTTCCAATCACTGCATCACAATTCCCACGGTCAGTTTCCCAGATATTTTGTGTGTACTTTATTTTGCCCTGGCAGGAGAGGCAAGATTTCAACCAATATCAGACACAGCTTCTATCTTACTCCCCTGTTGGTGGGAGAATTAGTCCCAGAAATCACGGTGACACTGCATACTAAATCACGGTGAATGGTCTGAGAGGTGGGATGAGTCTTGGCTGTGTGAAGTGTTGCAGTGAGGAGGGGAAGACTGAGGTGGTCTGGACAGGAGGAGAGAATGGGTGAGGGTGAGCGACACAGTAGATTATGGGCAGCGTTAATGGAGGCAGACCAAAGAAGACACAGGATGATACAGTACAGAAAGACCTACAGACCCTGGGTACACTGAGGTGCTTTGGCTGTATGGATGGAAAGGAGGAGTGAAGGGTGAGGGTGATGGTGAGGGAGGCAGCAGGTGATGGGTAGTGTTGGTGGAGGAAGATCACAGAAGACACAGGATGATACAGTACAGAAAGACCTACAGACCCTTGGTTACTGAGGTGCTTTGGCTGTATGGATGGAAAGGAGGAGTGAAGGGTGAGGGTGATGGTGAGGGAGGCAGCAGGTGATGGGTAGTGTTAATGGAGGCAGACCAAAGAAGACACAGGATGATACAGTACAGAAAGACCTACAGATCCTGGGTACACTGAGGTGCTTTGGCTGTATGGATGGAGAGGAGTGAAGGGTGTCAGGGTGAGGGTGAGGGAGGCAGCAGGTGATGGGTAGTGTTGGTGGAGGAAGATCACAGAAGACACAGGATGATACAGTACAGAAAGACCTACAGACCCTTGGTTACTGAGGTGCTTTGGCTGTATGGATGGAGAGGAGTGAAGGGTGTCAGGGTGAGGGTGAGAGAGGCCGTACAGTTTATCCTCATCTTACACAGAGGGGCTTCGTGGTGCAGTGGTTAGCACACTCGGCTCACAATTGAGAGCCAGGTTCGATTCCCAGGCGGAGTGGAAAAATTTGGGCAGCTTTTCCGATACGCCCCTGTCCACCCAGCAGTGAATGGGTACCAGGTATTAATCTGGGGTTGTGTCCCGTCTCCTGGGATCTGTTCCCTTCTATAATTCCTTCCCCCTCCTGTCTCTCTTCGGCATATGACCACAGATGTTGCGCCGACTAAGCAAAACTTTTCACCTTACGCAGTTTATTGTAACGGGAAATTCGTCTAACCCGGGCATGATTCCATGGTAGGGAACTCTAACTCAACCACAGAAAAATTACTGTAACGCTTGATGTCTCTCGCTCTCAGTCACTAACTAATCAGCACCCCGCTCCTCCTTGCCTCAGGCCGCCCCTTCCCCACCCTGCCCCTCCCTGCTACTCCCAGGCCCATTTTGTGGCACACACTGCATAGAGGCTGCTGCTGCTGCTGCCCGAACCCTGCCTGGAGGTGGTGGTGTGACACTGGAGGAGGGGAGGGAGCTTGTGAGGGGATGACATTTCTGTTAACACCATTATGAAACAAGACAGGGAGGATGAGGAAAGAAAACAACAAGAGGAGGAGGAGGAGGAGGAGGGGGAGGTGGAGGAGGAGGCCAAGACTATGCTTCCTGCATCCCATTCTGAGTCATGTGGAGTGCCAGAAGGTGTTGATCACAGCCAACAACGCTTCCCAATGAGGTGGTGAGGCAGCTGGAAGAAGCAGTCTCCGTCTACACTTGCATGGACACAGACCAAGGAAACCAAGGCAGACAGGCACCTGCCACTTTGCACATTAACCCCTTGACTGGGGATTTCCTACCAGAAGACCTCACCAAGATACAGAAATGGAGCAAAAAGTGGCTGCTACAATTCAATGAAGAAAAGTGTAAGGTCCTGCACCTTGGGAGGGGATATCCAGCATACCAATACCACATGGGAAACACTCCACTATCCACCACAGAGCCAGAGAAAGACCTGGGTGTGTTACCAGGCTAACAGTGAAGGCAAAATCCGTGACAATCGCAGTGGACGGGTTAAGAGAAACATCCTGCAGGGGCAAGAAGAGGAGGCAATGCAGAACACTAGTAAGTTAATGAGATGTGTTGTGAGTTCCCTCAACTTGGAAGGTTTTTAGCCAGTCTCTCCCTCCCCTCAGGCTTGGTGTGTGCGCGCTTCTCTCTTGAGGTCAATAAAGTGTTGTTTTTCTCAAATTCCACTGTGCTCACATTGTATTTTTCTAACTTAGTGAACGGCAGCAGGGTGTATTTTCTAATTTCTATGTGGCTACGTAAGGGCACTCACGAGTGAAGGGGAGAAAAAGAGGGGATTTAGGGAAGGGGCCAAAGAAAAAGTTTCCTCTAGTCCCTGCAACACAAACTTTCTCTAACAAGTTGGAGGCACAGATACAAAAACCTACATTAGATGAGGATACACTGCAGCTGAGGTGGAGGGTAACTAAGGCAGACATGATGACACAGTGCAGAATGGCCTACAGACCCTGGGCCTGACCAGAGGGGCTGCTGAAGCCTGAACAGTGCCTGCAGGCAGAGTGAGGCTGGCTGGACACACTCAGAGACTTGGAAAGGACTCTACTTTCTCTGAGAATGATGATGATGGTGATTTTTTTACGGCAGTGGAAGCCACAAAAATGAGACAGCAGACTATCAAGCACTGCTCCAGCTGAAGGAAGTCAGCACAGGAGGCCAAAAAGAGAGGGCCAGTTTCAATTGGAGAGGCGTCTTGATACTCTTGATGCTGACGATGATGGTGATGATAATGATGACGATGATGGTGATGATGATGATGCTGATGATGATGGTGATGATGATGATGACGATGATGGTGATGATGATGATGATGACGATGATGGTTATGATGGTGATGACGATGATGATGATGATGATGACAATGATCTGTCTACCTGGGAAAAAGCAGGCTGTCGGGCTGCACATACACCCACCTTGAGGGGCAGTGGATGAGGTGCTGTTCTGGGAAGTGTGAGAAGTGTGCCGGGAGGTTCCAGGGCAGCAAGGCGACCCTGCAGGGGAGGTCAAGCAGCATGCCCCCCAGGTAATGCCTGCAACAACACACAGGGTCACTTCCTCACACTCACATCAAATATCAATACATTCAGTTCTGTACAAGAGGAGGGAGAAGGTCTGCTTGCAGGATATGAACCAATGAATGACTTGGAGGAATCAGGTGACACAGACCTATTACTGGAAAGGGTAGGTGAAGATGACACAGACCTATTACTGGAAAGGGTAGGTGAAGATGACACAGACCTATTACTGGAAAGGGTAGGTGAAGATGACACAGACCTATTACTGGAAAGGGTAGGTGAAGATGACACAGACCTATTACTGGAAAGGGTAGGTAAAGATGACACAGACCTATTACTGGAAAGGGTAGGTGAAGATGACACAGACCTATTACTGGAAAGGGTAGGTGAAGATGACACAGACCTATTACTGGAAAGGGTAGGTGAAGATGACACAGACCTATTACTGGAAAGGGTAAGTGATGACACAGACCTATTACTGGAAAGGGTAAGTGAAGATGACACAGACCTATTACTGGAAAGGGTAGGTGAAGGCACAGACCTATTACTGGAAAGGGTAGGTGAAGATGACACAGACCTATTACTGGAAAGGGTAGGTGAAGATGACACAGACCTATTACTGGAAAGGGTAGGTGAAGATGACACAGACCTATTACTGGAAAGGGTAGGTGAAGGCACAGACCTATTACTGGAAAGGGTAGGTGAAGATGACACAGACCTATTACTGGAAAGGGTAGGTGAAGGCACAGACCTATTACTGGAAAGGGTAGGTGAAGATGACACAGACCTATTACTGGAAAGGGTAGGTGAAGGCACAGACCTATTACTGGAAAGGGTAGGTGAAGATGACACAGACCTATTACTGGAAAGGGTAGGTGAAGATGACACAGACCTATTACTGGAAAGGGTAGGTGAAGATGACACAGACCTATTACTGGAAAGGGTAGGTGAAGGCACAGACCTATTACTGGAAAGGGTAGGTGAAGATGACACAGACCTATTACTGGAAAGGGTAGGTGAAGGCACAGACCTATTACTGGAAAGGGTAGGTGAAGATGACACAGACCTATTACTGGAAAGGGTAGGTGAAGGCACAGACCTATTACTGGAAAGGGTAGGTGAAGATGACACAGACCTATTACTGGAAAGGGTAGGTGAAGATGACACAGACCTATTACTGGAAAGGGTAAGTGAAGATGACACAGACCTATTACTGGAAAGGGTAGGTGAAGATGACACAGACCTATTACTGGAAAGGGTAGGTGAAGATGACACAGACCCATTACTGGAAAGGGTAGGTGAAGATGACACAGACCTATTACTGGAAAGGGTAGGTGAAGATGACACAGACCTATTACTGGAAAGGGTAGGTGAAGATGACACAGACCTATTACTGGAAAGGGTAGGTGAAGATGATACAGACCTATTACTGGAAAGGGTAGGTGAAGATGACACAGACCTATTACTGGAAAGGGTAGGTGAAGATGACACAGACCTATTACTGGAAAGGGTAGGTGAAGATGATACAGACCTATTACCGGAAAGGGTAGGTGAAGGCACAGACCTATTACTGGAAAGGGTAGGTGAAGATGACACAGACCTATTACTGGAAAGGGTAGGTGAAGATGACACAGACCTATTACCGGAAAGGGTAGGTGAAGATGACACAGACCTATTACTGGAAAGGGTAGGTGAAGATGACACAGACCTGTTACTGGAAAGGGTAGGTGAAGGCACAGACCTATTACTGGAAAGGGTAGGTGAAGATGACACAGACCTGTTACTGGAAAGGGTAGGTGAAGGCACAGACCTATTACTGGAAAGGGTAGGTGAAGGCACAGACCTATTACTGGAAAGGGTAGGTGAAGATGACACAGACCTATTACTGGAAAGGGTAGGTGAAGATGACACAGACCTATTACTGGAAAGGGTAGGTGAAGATGACACAGACCTATTACTGGAAAGGGTAGGTGAAGATGACACAGACCTATTACTGGAAAGGGTAGGTGAAGATGACACAGACCCATTACTGGAAAGGGTAGGTGAAGATGACACAGACCTATTACTGGAAAGGGTAGGTGAAGATGACACAGACCTATTACTGGAAAGGGTAGGTGAAGATGACACAGACCTCCCATCCACCATCCACCCATGCAATGGCAGGAAACAATGCGGGAAATAAATTGGTAAAGTTTACCCCCCCACACAACGCCCCATTGGCCGGCACAAGTATGAGTACACTTTCCCCACACAACACTGTGCGGCTTAATCTACAGACTCCCCTCAACATTTTTATCTATTCTTTCCTTTTGGCTAATGTGCAGACCACTGGTGTAGCCAGACACACTCAGCACTTAGATCTGATGCGCTTTGTCCAATCTTTTCCTTGGAAAGTACATTTCCTAATTTCTAAGGTACCGTGTGTCCCGCCACATAAGATGCACCGGAGTATAAGACACACCTGTAATTTAGCAAGATGTATTTAGAAAAGTAAAGTCTGTGTGTCTGGAGGTGGTGATGTGACGCTGGAGGAGGGGATGGAGCTTGTGAGGTCACGGATGACATTTCTATCAACACCATTTTGCAACAAGACAGGGAGGAAGAGGAAAGAAACAACAGGAGGAGGAGGGCAAGACCCACAGCATGCTTAGTTATTTCATAGTTCAAAGAGTTAAGAATAACATCTAATTTAAGTGAACATTTTTTAAAATAATAAACTTTGTACCATTCCTATATGTGGATTTCTACCCCCAAAGTTTGTCCGGGATTCTGGACGTCGCTACTACAGGCACGTGAGGCTAAAAACGCTTCTATTTCAGGGTAAGAATACTTAGTGTTGCAGAAAAATATTGGCAGTAGTTGAGGAAGTCTCTCTCTTACCCACAAATCCCTTCCTCGCGTGACCCTTGCCTGCAGGGAGGGACGCTGCCTCCTGAACGTGGTAAGCTGTTCGACCTACTAATATACTTGTCACAGGCTACGGTGCCAACACACCACCAAGGCTCCATCAACGCCAAGGCACCTCGTTTCCTTTCTGTTACTTGCTTGCAGTAAACTTTAGACGATGGAGAAAATTAGTGCAAAATAATGACGGGGAGGTGGGAGGGGACACTGATCCCATTACTCGCCCTGCTGCTCTCTTGTGTTAACACACACACACACACACACACACACACACACATAACCCAGCCCCGTGACCCCTCCCCCAGCCCCCCTTCCATATCACACCGCTTTCTCACCCCCATCCCTAGACAACCCAACCCCATACCCTCCCAACCCCCCTCGATGCTTTTGACCAATCCCACAAGTATTACTAATAAATTTGAGCATTTATGTCTGGTCGCTGAGCAAAAGGATCCCGATGTTATCACAATAAGTGAGACCTGGTTTTCAATCAATAAACCATCATTCATGTACGAACTTAGAAACTATGATTTGTTTCACAAACACCGAGGCAGCCGTGGTGGCGGCGTGTGTGTGTACGTAAGACAGCCCATGAATGCTGTACAAGCACCAATCGCTGTTCCTCCACAGTTAGAGTGTCTATGGGTGCCTTTGAAAAGTGTTAGGAGAATAGGACAAATATTATTGTGTGTGTTATACTACCCACCAGATTCCCCTGTCCATGACGGACTGACTAACCGTGTGGTGTCTAGAGTTGATTTATTCCGTTCAACGCACACTGATTGCAAGGTGGTTATTGCTGGTGATTTTAATGGTCTTGATAAGAACAGAGTGTGTGATGCTCTCCATATACGAAACCTAGTGACTCAGCCGACCCATGAAAACTCAGGGATAGACTTGATTTTAACAGACATACACTCAGATTATTGTTCTCCCGAATATCTGCCCCTATTGGTCTTAGTAGACATAAATGTGTTTTGGTAAGACCTACGGCACTACCACCTCCCCCACAACATCGCACCCTCCAATACAGACCGTTCAAGGATTCGTCCGTGAGGAGCTTCAGATTCTGGATCACGGTAGTGGACTGGTCGTTCTTACAAATAATGCCAACCGTGGAACAACAAGAAAATGCACTGTTCGCCGTCCTGAAGCACCAGTATGAAACACATTTCCCCTTAAATCTTGGCGCAAACGAGATAATGACAAACCGTGGATGACCCCAGAGATAAAACGTCTGATAAACAAAAAGCGCCGTGCGTACAACCAACATCACACAGAGCGATATCGTGAACATAATTCTGCTTCAAAAAGGAAAATGAAACAAGCGATGGCTGAATATTTTGTCAGTGCAAAATGAAAGTGGTTTTCATATTTTTAATGTATCACAATATTAATTGAACCTAAACGCAAACCAGTGAATCTTTTGTTCTTGAGCCTTGATGGCCATCGACAAATTGTAAATACGATTAACGAACACTTCGCTGCCATATGTACAAACTACCCACCCATCGGCCCAGGTGTAGTACCGGCCCACCAGCCATCGCTTCCTCCCCCTCGTTATTCTAAACTACACATATATAAAGACTTAAAGAAAATAAAAACAAGGAAAGACACTCCCCCGGTGAACTCCCGTTAAAACTAATAAAGGAGTTTGCGTATGAACTGTGTCAACCTTTGGAGATCATGTACAACAGCTGCTTACCATCTTGCCCTACGCGATGGAAGAGCTCGACAGTGACAGGACTCCCCAAAGCTCCAAATGTTACCAGCCTTGGACAACTACGGCCTGTGTCACTCACAGACACACTCGGAAAGACGTTGGAGGGCCACGCAGCAAACCTGGTTCTTGCAGACATTCTACACAAAATCGACCACCAGCAGTTTGGAAACTTGAAGGGGCGCTCCACCACGCTGTACATGGTGTACCTCTTGGACGCCATACTTAAAGGCTTGGAGCAAAGAGACACTGTAGCCCAGCTGTGTCTCATTGACTTCAAAAAAGCATTTGATAACGTGGATCACAGTGTAGCAGTGACCCACCTACACCACCTCGGATGCAGAACTTCACTGCTGCTGTTCATAACATCCTTCCTTACTGACAGACAGCAGTGCACAAGATATTACGGCGAGACATCTGAGTGGCTGCCAACAACCTGCGGAGTGCCCCAGGGAACATGCATTGGGCCAGTCATTTTCCTAGCAGTTATCAACAGTCTTCTGCTTCAGTCATCGTGTAAAGCCAAGTTTGTTGATGACGTCACTGTATACGCAGTGACCAAAGCAACCGACCTGCAAAATAACCCAGTCCAAGAACAAATCACCACAGCTCATCTTCAGTGTGAGGAGCTTAAACTAATACCAAACCAAAGCAAATGCGAGATCATCAATATCAGCCTCCTCAAGAGGGACGTGGCGTTCCCAACGTTCTCATCGACACCAAGGAATACTTAAGCAAGATTGACAACATCCTCAGCGACACAACCAAGTTTAAGAAAATAACAAGAAACCCGACGGAAGCCCTCAAGAAAAGACTCAACAAACTAATAGCGAAAAATAACTCCACCTGCGACGTCAAGTTCGACCGACTCACCGGCGAATATGAGATGGGAAACTGCTATGGCAATGTCAAGACTCACAAGCCAGGCAACAAATTGAGACCAATAATATCTCAAATCCCCCTACCTACAACATCGCAAAGAGATTGTGCGCCCTCCTTACACCGTACATCCCAACCACCTATTGCCTGCAGTCAGCAACAGACTTCATCGACATTCTCAAGAACAACAACGCGGGAGGAAGAGTTGCTTCACTAGACGCCGAATCCCTCTTTACGAATGTCCCCGTGGACCGCACCATCAACTACATCATCGACCGTGTGTATAAAAACAACTCTACACCTACCCTCGCCATCCCAGAAGCTGTACTTCGAGAACTACTGGAATGCTGTACAAAGGAAGCACCGTTCATCTGCCCCCGGGGAAACAAATACTGCCAGGTAGATGGCGTAGCCATGGGTTCTCCTCTTGGTGTACTCTTGGCAAATTTTTTCATGGGCTGCATCGAGGAGGAAGTTTTCAAGATAATAGAAAAGCCAGATATATACTGCCGGTATATTGACGATATATTCATCAAGACAAAGGATGCCACCGAAGCAGAACGCCTTAGACTCCACCTCCAAGAAACCTCCGGACTGAAATTCACCATGGAAAACAGCGAAGACGGAGCCATGCCTTTTCTAGACGTCCTCGTCCAACAAGAAGACGGAAGATTTACCACCAGCGTCTACACCAAACAAACGAACCCAGGATTTTGCTTAAACGGACGAAGTGAGTGCCCCACGAAGTACAAGGATTCCACCATCTGCGCCTATATCAGAAGAGCGCTCACACACTGCAGTACGTGGAAGCAAGTCCATCAAGAAATAGAGCGCTCAACTCAAGTTCTGATAAACAACGGCTTCAGCGAAAAGGACATCAGCCGCCTGACAAAGAAGATCATAGACGGCTGGCACAGCAAGAAGCAGAAAGAGGAGAAGAAAGAAGACATCAGCATTTTTTACAAAGCGACATTCTCTACCGATTACAAAGAAGATGAGAGGGTCATCACACAAATAGTAAGAAGAAACGTCAAGCCATCCGACCCCAACAAACAAGTAAAGCTGGTCATATACTACAAGACCAAGAAAACCAGCCATCTCCTTCTGAAAAACACCCCCTCAAAAGAGATAGAGAGCCTACAAAAGTCGCATGTCATATATAGGTTCACGTGCAACCAAGGAAACTGTGAAGTCCTTCCCTCTACCTATGTTGGCATGACGACAACAAGACTCTCGCGACGACTGACATTCCACCTCGCGTCAGGAGCACCCAAGAAACACCTGAAGGAGCAGCATAGAATCAACATCACAAGAGAAATGCTGGAAAATAACACGGAGATCCTGACAACATGTCCTGACACAAGACGCCTCCCCATCCTAGAGGCACTCTACATCAAAACAACAAACCCGACATTAAACATGCAGGCAGAAGATCTACAAGCCCTACCAAGTGCGCGAAGAACAAGTTTGACGAGTACCCCCGCGCAGCCCGTAGTAACACCTGCCAGCCAATCAGAGACCAGGACGCGCAGTGGGACGACCAACACAGCGGTATAAATCCACCCCCGCTCCCCACACAAGCCATTCTCTCCGGTATCCTTACCAAGGAAAGACCTTGCTACTGAGGAAGGGTCTAGGACCCGAAATCGCGATCTAGCGAACATGACTAGCTTCGGCGAAGTCACACAGCCTATAAGTTTAGCAGGTTTGGAGTTAAAGTACTTGCTTAACTTGTCTTTTTACTGGTTTTGTGTCTTACACGGAGCGGTGATGTGAACTCTATCTAGACGAAATGATGACTGCCCTCGGCAGCCGCACAAGCTATGTGCGTCATCTTTCGTTCATGAGGTTGCCTAGTCACAAAAGGATTTATACAGATAGAAGGAGAAGAAGTGGAAACGGATAGATATTTAGGATTAATATTTACATGTTTACAATGCTCGGTCAGGCTAGCGTGGCGCCCACGCCACGATGAAAGTAAAACTCTATGTACAAGGATGGCCGGGCCGAATGAGGTATAGAAAGTATGAAGATGAGAAAGGAAGTACACAGTATAAGGGAATGGGAAAAAAAAATAATGAATGGGATACAGGATGATAAGCCCATGAGGGACAAATAGCAGTTAAATGCAGCTAAACAATTGGCACATGGTTACATGACCTATAGTAATGGTGTATAAACAAATAAAAACAAGTGCACAAAAAAAAAAATATTTGTTTTCTAATATCTAAACTCCCGGGAGAATGATTTATTAACTAAATATAACATGAGAAATAATATATAGTAGAAAATATGATCATGATCATGGAATAAATGGTATGGGAATACATACATGGTTAAGTTAAAATATGGAAACAAAAAAATTGGTTGTATATGGAGATATAGGTGTATATACAAATGGTAAATAGATACATATCACAGAGGACTTGCATGTTAGTTAGTTATTGTAAGAAATTATCCTGTCCTCTGGGTATAGATAAATGGCATATGAATACAATTATGCTCAATGAAAAAAAAAAATATTATTGGACAACGGGAATATGGCCTATGCCGTTGCGGGCTGTAAGGGGCGCTGGAGGACGGCTCGACGCAGGAAGGCGTAGCGGCGGTGGAAGACACAGATGAGGAGGGTAGCCAGGATCACAGTGAGCGTCAGTACCGTAGTCAGTGACGCGAGGATGGGGTATACTGTGTCGGGGCGAAGTTCTGGCCAGATGGTGAGAGAGGAAATGGGTTGTAGGGTGATGTTCGGTGCAGTGAGTTTGGGTAAGGTGTCTCCTAAAGAGTGTAAGGGTTCGAGTTGTAGGGGAGTTGTTGGTGTCGGCAAGTGAAAGGGTTTGAGGTTGTAGGTATGAAAGGTTTGGTTAAGCAATAGATGGTTAGATTGTTTAGTGGTTAGGTTGTGGGATGTGAGACTGCAGGCCTCCAAGATGACAAAGGAGCCGTGGACAGCGGTGTTGCTAGGTCGGGATCCAGGGCAAGTAACTGTAAGAGCAATTGAATGATGGAAATAGAAGTAACGCCAGGGTTTCACTCTAAGGTGGAAGATGGTGGTATCCTCGACTGGGGTGAAAAGACACAGAGATTCAATTGGGGAGTTTCTAACTAGACCCAGCTCACAAGGATAATGACTGGTAGGCAAAAAGACGTACTGATAAGCAGGGCAAAGGTACATCTGGAATCGGGTGATATGGCAATCATGAAAGTCAGCTGGAAAAGCAATGTGCATGAAATCTGATGAAACCAAGAGAGTGGCATGAGATGTAGATAGTTGGTAGATGGAAGAATTGACAACTGTAGGGAATGGATGAATGTGATAGATAGTGAACATATCTGGCGACCTAAAGGGTATATGCACCAAGATACCATCTGTAGTCAATGTTGCCTCCATGTAGGGATAATAATATTGAACCTGGGTCTCACTGAAAACAGGAGTTAAGCCTTTTTCTGTTCTGGCCCAATCAATGACATGCATAAGTTCCTGAGGGGTGAGAAGGGAAGGGGTTACAACACCATCTAACACGTCTCTGAGGAGTGTAAATGTGTCCTGCAGTGCTAATTTAAAATTTGTGATTGCAAGGTAGACAGCTCTGAGGTTTGCTGCCATTAAAGCCAAATGGTGAGCCAATAAGTACTGGTGTTGGTCCTGCTGAAGCTGGGTTATGAGGGATGTGAAGTTGTTGAGGCGGTCTATGAGAACTGTTTGCGTCGTACCAACCGTCTCAATAGCTTTGTTTTGGGAACTGAGAACAATGGCCTGGTTATTCAAAATAGTACCCCATTTGTCTAACTGATCGTGAACCTCAGCAACATCGGCTTCCGTAGCTGTACCAATGAGGCCTTTAACAATCTCCACCAATGTCGATGAGACCACGCTTGGACCTGGCGTGGGCTACTGGTGTTTTAAGGTCAGTTGAAAAAGGTGTCCATTCTAGCAGACTATCAAAGGATTGTTGGATATTTAGGAAAGATAGCATGAGAGTAGAGAAATATGTCAGCGTGAGTGGATGGTTTAGTTTATGAACTGTGTCCGAGGTCTGCTGGAGAACCGCTTCCGCTTGCTGGATCTGGCGCCGGAACTGGGGTATATGGAGTCGCTCCAGCTCACGAAAATCGCATAGGGTAATGCGGACATCGACCACGTCCTCCACCACCATCACGGGGCCGTCTGGCTCCACGATTGCCCCCACACGTAGGTGTTGTTCATAGGAGGGCTGCTTCGTGGCATTTGTGGGGAGGACCAGGAGAACACCTCCCAAGACACATAGGCAAGGGAGTAGCATCGCAACTGGGTGAGATAATAGAAAGTGGTTAGTGGATGGATAAGGTAAAAAAAAATATTGTGGGAGAAGAGAAGGGACACTAAGGGATGAAGATGGTTCTCCGTACAAATGCATCAGTGTGCAGATGTGTATGATCTTAGTTTCTTCCTGTAGTCGTTGGTAGTGTCCACCTCAGCTGGGCCTGGAGGATTTGTCGGTGTCGTTAGAGGGTCGTCAGGCGCAGGGGTCGACTCCTCACAGGTTGAGGAAGAAGGTCGGTTAGTGCGTTTTAGGTGGTCTAGGTGTGCAAGCTTCGTTTCCAAGGTAGTCAGGTGGCGGATCTTGACCTTATTCCCTTTGTCGTAGGACAGTACTCGGTACGGTCCCTCAAAGCGAGTGCTAGTTTGTTTTGGGTTCCTGAATTTTAAATAGACAATGTCCCCTGTGACCAATAATTTGTCGGTTGCTGATTTCCATTGTGACGCATTCATGGCAGCCTTGCTATCCTCGATGTTGGAGGTAACCCGTTTATAGATCTTCTGGAAGTCTGTCCCTCTGACTCGAACGTAGTCATCAAAATTATAGATGGGCGTGTCCTCTTTGAGGAGGAATGAGTACGGCAATCGATGGTCCTGGCCAAAAATGACAAAATGAGGTGTGTCACCTATTGATTTATGGAGAGATGAGTTAAGAGAAGCCATTACCTGAGGCATCCATTCGTGCCAAGTTACTGAGACATCACCGACCAGAGAGCGAAGTGTCTGAATGATTTTTCGATTTTGTCGCTCGACCATGCCATTGGAAGCTGGATGATAAGCCATGGTATTTACCTTATCAACTTGGTATTCCTTGCAGATTGCCTCCAAGATTTTATTGTTAAATTCTGTGCCATTATCTGAGATGAGGACTTTAGGGGTGTTATATTTACAAAAGACTTCATCAATGAGAGCTTTAGCCACAGTAGTTGCTTGCTTGTCCACTATGGGAACTAGAACCGAGAAACGACTGAAATGATCAATGGCAACCAATAGGTATTTGTGGCCTTCAGTAGTTTGGGGTAATTTCAATAGGTCAATAGCAATGGTATCCCATGGCTCTAAAGGTATGGGATAGCTTTTGATGGGGACTTGCTGAGTAATGGATCCATAATTTTCTGCACAAGTGTGGCAGTTGTTGATGTAATCAATGATGTCGAGCCGCATACGTGGCCAATAATATAACAAACGGGCTTGCATCAAAGCTCTACTTTTTCCAGGATGGCCGGCATGAGGGGAAGAATGTATGTTATGCAAGATCATAGAGACTAGGCTTTCTGGTACGACGATTTGTGTAACTTCCCTATGCGGACCGTATTTAGTTGTGATGTATGTATTCCTGACGAGGATGCCGTCGTTGAGATCAAAGTCAGTTAAGGGGACAGGTAGTGTTGGCAAGGAATTGGGGTCGCCACTCTGCAGATAGTATAGAATGGGTTGACAGAAGTTATCTGTTTGTTG
This sequence comes from Eriocheir sinensis, assembly GCF_024679095.1. Taxonomy (NCBI): domain Eukaryota; kingdom Metazoa; phylum Arthropoda; class Malacostraca; order Decapoda; family Varunidae; genus Eriocheir; species Eriocheir sinensis. The sequence goes on along the minus strand of NW_026110302.1, from coordinate 77,661 downwards.
CGCTGCGCGTATGGAATCATTCAGAGTTGGGTCATGAGTTCGACTTGGGTCGTCAAAATGATCTACATCCATGTCCATTATCGCGCCGATATTTCTGGATAGGGCGTCCGCTACCTGATTTACTGCTCCAGGGACATGAGCAAATGAAGGATTAAAGTCTTGGACAATGAGGCTCCATCGGGCCAATTTCCCGTGAGGGTTTTAGTATTGAATAATTCCACCACGGCTGCGTGGTCGGTTCTGACATGGATATTGTAGCCATAAATGATGTCACGAAAATGACGTAATGCCCACACGACCGCAAGGGCCTCAAGGTGGGTAGTACTGTAGTTTGATTCTGCTTTGTTGAGCGTGCGACTTGCATATGCTAGAGGTTGTAATTTATTTCTAACATCATATTGCATGAGAGCGGCTCCTAGGCCCTTGCCACAAGCATCTGTGTACAGGAAAAAGTCTTTTGTGTGGTCTGGGTAGGCCAGGACAGGCGGGGATGTTAGTGTTGTTCTAAGGGAATCAAAAGCTTCCTGATGTTCCGCCCCCCATGTAAATGTGGAGTCTTTGCGCAAAAGTTGAGTGAGGGTTCTTGCAATGCGTGAATAGTCCTTGATAAAGGATCGATAGTACCCGGACAGTCCTAGGAAGGAGCGGACAGATTTCACGTCTGTTGGCACAGGATAGTGAAAAATAGCCTTGACTTTGTCAGGAGTCGTATGTACACCACTCTGATCTAGGACATGGCCTAAGTATGTGATGCTTGGACGCAAAAAATTACATTTTGGGAAACGCAGAGTTAGACCTGCCTGGTAAAGGCGATCAAATACTTCTTGTAGTAAGGTAATGTGTGAGTCGACATCCTGTGACACTATGATGATGTCATCTATAAAGGCGAAAACCTGTTTGCCAAGGAGGCCATGCAAAACTTTGTTGACTAGCCTTTGGAACGTTAGTGGCGCACCACTAACTCCAAAGGGAGTTTACAAACTGCCAGTGACCCGAAGGGGTAGAGAAGGCTGTAAGCGGTTTACTATGCTCATCGAGGTCAACCTGCCAATAGCCACTTGCTAAATCTAAGGTCGTGAAAACCTTGTTGTTGGTGCCCATGCTGCTTAAAATATCCTGCAAGTGAGGTAAGGGGTATCTTTGAGGTGCGAAACAGCATTTAGTTTCCTGTAGTCTACAACTGGCCGAAATTGGCCGTTTTTCTTCTTCACAAGGAAAATGGGAAAGTTCCAAGGAGAAGTAGTGTGTTCTATAATACCTGATGCTAACATGTCTTTGACTGCAGTATCTAGGATAGGTCTTTGAGAGTGTGGTGTTCTGTATGCAGGCACATAGATGGGGTTGGTATTGGGATCAACCGGTATTGTATGTGTTAAAACATTTGTGGATCCAATAGGATCATCCGGCAGACTGACAATGGAGTGGTATGTCTCTAGTAGGTTGTGCAATTTCTCCCTTGCTTCTGGAAAAGCTAGATCTTCGAGATGAGTAGCTAGGTAATCATTTACTTTTTGTTTATGATGATCACTCCGCAAGATCTCAGAGGGGGAGATGATCTCTGATTCCTGTACGCTACCTATGCGTTCAGGTAGAACTTCAAAGTCAACGACGCATGTCCCTTGACGGAACTTGCGTACGTACGGAGATGAGTTGTGCATTATTAGGAAGGTTTGACCATTTTTATCTACTTTGCAAAGTGCATCCTCCATAGTCATGGCATTCATCTTCAAGCTCTCACTCATACAGATAGCCTCACATTCATCACTTATACCAGCAAGACGCATTTGAAGCATAGCTGATCCACGTCCTTCTAACGTGACGTCAGTCGCCAGAACGCCGTGGACCCTCAAATGCTCTTGCGAAGAGGAAGAAGAGGGAGAGGTAATGTATTGGAGGATGATGCACTTTGTTCCTTAATAACATGCACGACTGGAGATGAAGTATCAACCAGTGACCGCTGGGCCACGCTAGAAAGATGAGTATATTCTCCATCGGCGGAGGGAGAAGTGCACAACAATGGCTTTGGGGCCGTGAGTGTCCTAATGGGTGTTTCATGTTGGTAAACACAATCTTCCGCTGGAGCTAGGGACAAGCAGTGTTCCCGCATAGATTGAAGACCCAAAAGAATCTAACCTGGGAGTTTCAAACCATGACACATGAAAGGTGGCTGTAATCAGGGGACAGGAGTTAGCCAACTGGATAGACAAGGGGTGTGTCCAACTACTTTAAATGATGTGTCATCTAGTCCACTTAATTTTAGGCAGGAGGTTCCAATACCAAGGTTGTCTTTGCGTCATGTAAGGCACGCAATGTACCGATGTTTATGATATTGGGACATGCCCCTGTGTCCATGAAAACACTAATTTGGCGACCATTACACTTAGCAGGGACAGTCATGGCAAGGGAGGATTGGGGATAAAGAGCAATGCGGTGGTGTTTCATGGTAGTGGTTTCAACATCCGTAGGTTGGGTTTCAATGTCAAAATGAGCTGTGGATGTACTTGGTTTGTTTAAAGGTGTGCGGGTTAGGGTTGGTGGCTGAATACCACGCAGCTGGTGTGATTTAGTACCTGAGCCGGGGTTCGGGCGGGAGACAGGGCGCGCGAGGCTTCGCCCGACGAGGGACCTCCCCGGGGCCTCGCGGCAATCCTTGGTGTTATGGCCTGATGTCTTATGGTAGGAACAATATTGATTTGACTGTTGGGTGTTGCTGCCGTACCAGCAATTACGTGTATGGTGTCCTGTGATTCTGCAGTTGTAACAATATTGAGTGTTATAGCCACGCCCGCGACCCCTGCCTCTAGTGTAAGGGCGGCGGCCGCGGGGTGTGGTAGAGCGGTTCCTAGGGGTCTGAGCTCCGGTCGGGGAGCGACTTTGGGGACGCCCCCTCTGAATTCTGACACCCCTCACCGCTGAGGATGGGGGTTCTGTTGGTGGCTCTCGTCCCGACAGGGGACTGATGTGGTTGAAAAGGGTTCTATCTTTTGGTAGGGGTTCTTCCTTTTGTAACTCTTTGAAGAGTGTCTCCGTGCAATTGAGGAGAAAGACAAAGTATGAGAAAAGGCGGCTCACATCCTCAAGGTTCATTTTCTCATCGGAAGTCCACGGGGAGTGACGGAATTGGGTTTCAAACTCTGTGAAGGCTCCACCCGCGACGCCTAAACAGTCATCCACTGCAATATTAGCCTTTATTTTGGGACGGTAGGTAGCCGCTAGGCGGAACAAGACTGACAGGGCACCTTGTTTGCATGTGGAGCCGAAATGGTTGATGAGATTCGCTTTCGCTTCATCATATGTTTTGGCTTTCTTGAATGCGTCACTTTTTATAATGGATTGAGCCCGACAAGGGCCCGTGTGGATGCTGTCGTAAAGGTGGGCCAATTTCTCCTTTTCATTTGTATAATGGAATTTGGTAAAAGCATCCTCTACCCTCTGCAGGTGAGTTAGGAGGTCGGGGCCGGTCTCCTCTGAGCCCGTATATTTTGGATTTTTATCCTCGCCCCTTAAAATGACGTTTTGAGGTTTGTCACTCATGGTTGGGTCACTTTGGTGCTGTTCTGTCTGGGAAGAAGTAGTCCGGGAAAGCTCTGGGGGGGAGTCTGAGGGGGGCTGCTCAGCAGGAGGTAATGGGGTTGCTGGGGGAATAGGTTTTGGATAAGCAGCTCCTGAACGGAGGACTGTGTGATGGGGAGTATCAATTGTTAAACCGCTGAAGGCAGAGGATAAAGCCTCTTCCAATTTTCGATCCTGGGACATGGGGAGTTAGACGGGGGAGTCACTTAGCTGTGTCTGATGCGTTTGTAAGGAGACCAGAGCATGATGGTATGGCTGATGTATGGTGAGGGGGGAGACTGGGACGCAGGAGATGTGGGTTAACTCACTTCTCTCTGCTCACCGGCACAAGCTGTAATGTACGGGAGATATTAGGACGTATATAAGGAAAATTATAGGAAGGGAAATATTAAGTAAGAGTAAAGGGAAGTTTATAGGAAGATTCGTAGGTAATCCGTAAGGAAATGGTAAGCTACCTTGGGTGTGAAGCAGTCGTGAGGTCGCTTGAGGAAGGAGTGGGGCGGTACAAGGGTATAAATGACTGGGATCAGCAGATGTGCAGGTGGCGACACATATCACTGGGATCAGCAAGGCGGGGCTGCCGCCGGCGAAAGAGGGGTAGGGCTGGTGAACGGGGAGGGGAGGAGCGCTGAAGGCGAACGGTATGGATTACAAGAGAGTAGGGATAGGAATTTAAATGTAATCCGTGTAAGGGATTAAGAACAAATGAAATGGCGATTATATTTGGGGAAATTAGTGGAGAGTGGGAGACGAGGGTGAGAATGTTATTTGAAGTGGGGGGTTTCGACAGTACATGTACTAAATTATGGAACAACGTTTCGTCTTACTTGAGTGATAGTGCAGGTGACAAACCAAAATTGTGCGGCGTGTTCCACTAGCCGGGGGTGGGTGTTGCCGATGCTTTGATTGACGGCACGCTGACGCAGACTGCTTACGCGTTGATTTGAGCTGCCTGGCCGCGGCTACTACCTCTTCACTACTAATATGGCTTCCTCTTCCTCCTCTTGTGACTGTGAAGATACAGGGTTGGGGGAGCTCGGCAGGGGTTAATCCCGTTAATTGAGGTGGGATTTTTGGGTAGACTGGTCACGGACGTTTGCTGAGTGGTGGCAAAGATTGTTGTTTTGGTGATATAACGTAGGTGGTGACCTCTTTTGTAGGTGCAGGTACGAGCGATGGGGCTTGTAGTCGTCTCATAGGGAGTGTAGTAATCCCGTAATTGTAGAGAGGGTGTGCTGGATTTGTCGATTTGTGCTGGAGTTCACACTGGTTCACTGGTATGGAGTCACCACGTAATTTGAGGCACTTTGTGTAGGCCAGTATTATTCGATGATAAATCCTTTGTAATCGCTTGTAATCGCTTTGTAATCGCTTTGTAACCGCTGCCACCAATATAAGTTTAGCAGGTTTGGAGTTAAAGTACTTGCTTAACTTGTCTTTTTACTGGTTTTGTGTCTTACACGGAGCGGTGATGTGAACTCTATCTAGACGAAATGATGACTGCCCTCGGCAGCCGCACAAGCTATGTGCGTCATCTTTCGTTCATGAGGTTGCCTAGTCACAAAAGGATTTATACAGATAGAAGGAGAAGAAGTGGAAACGGATAGATATTTAGGATTAATATTTACATGTTTACAAGCCGATTAAGAAAGAGTTTAAGACTATCATAAGATATAAGGAGAATATCTTAAGAAAAATAATCAATGCTCAACTAGCTATCACATTCAATGATATATATATATATATATATATATATATATATATATATATATATATATATATATATATATATATATATATATATATATATATATATATATATATATATATATTATATATATATATATATATATCTATATATCTAGATATATATATATATATATATATATCTAGATCATATATATATCTATATAGATATATATATATATATATATATATATATATATATATATCTATATATATATATATATATATATATATATATATAATATATATATATATATATATATATATATATATATATATATATATATATATATATATATATATAATATATATATATATATATATATAGGTGGGGAAGTGGGTGGGTGGTGGGCAAATGATCGGTATATGGGTGGCAAATGATCGGTATATGGGTGGCAAATGATCGGTATATGGGTGGCAAATGATCGGTATATGGGTAAAATGATCGGTATATGGGTGGCAAATGATCGGTATATGGGTGGCAAATGATCGGTATATGGGTGGCAAATGATCGGTATATGGGTGGCAAATGATCGGTATATGGGTGGCAAATGATCGGTATATGGGTGGCAAATGATCGGTATATGGGTGGCAAATGATCGGTATATGGGTGGCAAATGATCGGCATATGGGTGGCAAATGATCGGCATATGGGTGGCAAATGATCGGCATATGGGTGGCAAATGATCGGCATATGGGTGGCAAATGATCGGCATACTACGTTGGGCCTCCATTAAAACGATGACCATAAAGGACATCGGGCCGACGGAGTTTTGCACCGTCGGCCGCTACAACAACACGTCGGGCCGCTGGAGACCCGACGTACTTGTGTTTGCTGGGCAGGATGTAGCTAGGCAATAAATGTAGTCACTGTGCAATTCCAAGGAATTGTGAAAATAGTTCATCAGTGATTATTGTTCAATAACACTGAGTTTAATTCAATATTGAAATGCTTATTGTTGATGAAAAAATAATACAATAAAATACTAAGGCTATTTAAACATATTTCATTTTGTCTGAGGGTCAAAATAGGTTAAGAGATTATTAACTGAAGAAAAATGTCTTCACCATATATAATGACATTGGTACCCAAGGAAATGAAGACTGTGCAGCCTTATCCATCAGGCTGTTAGATAAAGAGGGACTTGTAGCTCTACCTGGAGGAGTCTCTGGCTGAAGAGCCGTCACATGAGCAAGTAGTACCTAGCCCAGCACTCTCAAACACTAACTTTACCCGCATGTTAAAATCTCTGAAACGAGTAATAATAATGGAAACTGGTATCAGAGTAATGCTTAGTAAATATATCTAAAAAAAGAAAGTTTTAACCATTAGAGTGAGTTGGGTGTGATTCTGGAGTTTTACCAAGATGAATGGCATATCGGAAGTAACATCAATTCTTTTTATCCAAAATCTTGTAACACGTCCAGTCCGTGAGACTGCCATTTATGAGACTGTGAAATATCCATTATGGGTCTCAAGCCCTGTGGGAGAGATCACACCCAATAATATTGGACATATGGGCGACAGCTTCCCTCATCAGCAACCATGTCTGGACCTCTGGTGACAGTGAGGTGAACGATTGTTTCAGTCCTTGTAGCATTATCTCTCACAATAATCCCCATAGACAGTACACAGGGAGGGCAGTTATTATAGCAAAACACACACACTGCATATCTGGCATCAACCTGACCAACAAGATGCTGTCCTCCCGAGAAGACTGACTTTGTTGGCACAACTCTATCTTCTCAGCAGACTTGCTGGGAATTTATAAACTTTGTTTCCCCTCTCCAGCCTGTTACTACAGCAGCAAGCCTGGTGGAGAGGCATTGCTACATTAAAAAGCAGCCGTGTCCACTCCATAAATAGGAAAAAACTATGTCTCTGATACCTCAGTTCAAAGTTGGCGCCGTGCTCGAGGGGTTGGTTTGGGCACAGCCCGGCACAGGGTCAGCAGACCATTCGTGCCTAGTGCTCGAGGGGCCAATAATGGCGCCCAGCAGCCTCATACACAGGGCCACCTATGTACTCTCTCTGTCAAGGAACTCTAGCCTACCTTGAGGGTTAGTGGATGAGGTCCTGTTCTGGGAAGTGTGCCGTGAGGTTCCGGGTCAGGGGAGGTCAAGCAGCACGCCCACCGGGTAATGCCTGCACAAAACACAAAGGGTCACTTCCTTACACTCACATAAAATATCAATACATTCACTTCTATAAAGGGAGAGAGAAGGTCTGACTGCAGGATGTGAACCAGTTATTGACTTGCAGGAGTCAGGTTATAAAGACCTATGACTGAGAAGGGAATGGAAGTCAGAGCTAGGAAGTCACAGGAAAAACATGAGGAAGGGAACATGTCATCATGATACTAAGGACTACAGCTTTCCAAGGAGAAACATAAACACTGGGAATGACTTAAGAGAAAAGGTGATGGAGGCAAAGAGCTTGTGGAAACTTAAGAAACCTGGATAAATATGGATATGGAGACAATAAATAAACAAATACAATAAGGTACCAAGTCCCTGCAAGGTGCAGCCACTCCAATCTCAGTTTAACCATAACCCACGGCACATTACCTAACAGTTATCATTACTATTATTATTCATTTTATTTATTATTTTTTTTTTTTTTATGTGTCAGCCTATAGCGGCAGTAGGCTTTCTTGAGGGGCCTGGATGGTGGTTTGATTGGACCTCATTACTGGAGTGCCCATGAAGGTTTTGGGGCCGACTCTGATGAATGTGGTGCTCTGAGGATGACCATCTGGAAGCACCGGCGTATATAGGGGGGGGGCCACTCGGCCATGGCCCCCCCCTTTGGTTCAGTTTTTTTTTTTTTTTTCATCCTGTTAAAATTTGGCGATTTTTTTATTTTTTATTGATATTGATTATTAGTTCTCCAAGTCTTCAACATCAGTAATGTGCCCTTCAGAGCCCCCTTCTTACATTAAACTCATATTTAGGCTGATGCGGACCTATTTATAATAGCTAAATTATTTAGCTATTATAAATAGAATAGATCCCCATAGAGCCCCTACAATTTTCCGTTCTCTTTCCTGCATTACTTCTCCATACGTTTTCTATCATAAGAAAACCAGCCCATAAAACAGTGTTCTCATTACATACTACATTAGTTAATTCCGTTCTTAAACTGATAGAAGAAAATAATAATAGACTGGAGAAATGTGTTTTCCTGATCTAAAAATGAGTGAAGAGAAGAGCGAAGAGGTGGGATCCGATGACAGTTTGCTGACATCGGCTGACTTTTATGAAAGCTCTAGTTTCTAGGAATGGAAGGCCTGGGGAGGAGCACGAGCCAATCAGAATTCAGAGATTACCAGATTTTCATGTTCCTATTGGCTGGTCGGTTTCAGGAGCGGGCCGCCGGAGGAGCTAAGTCAGTGTTGCACGCGTAGGGGAAAATCCCTACGGTAGGGGATTTCAGGGCTTTGTAGGGAGTAGGGGGCACCTACGGTGAAAATCGTCTTTTCGTAGGGGAACGTAGGGGAAAAATTCAGAGACAGACAGACAGACAGACGGCTGACCATTGACGTCTGTAAAGACATTGGAATCAATTATCAAAACTTCTGAAAGCTTTCCCTCAACCTTTGATGTGACATCGTCTTAGGTTAAACATTATTCTTGTGCAAGGTCAAGATACTTTGCCAAATACTCAGAAAATGAAAGAAATGATGTTCTCGCAGATTAGACCCAAACATCCTTCTAGAAAGTCCAGTGGCAGTATCGTGAATGTAAGTATAATTTAATAACTTTGTTCATTATATTGTAGTATATAATTCTATAGACTCTACTTTTACACACACACACACACACACACACATATATATATATATATATATATATATATATATATATATATATATATATATATATATATATATATATATATATATATATATATATATATATATATATATATATATTATGTATTTTATCAACTTTCAGTCTTTCATACATTTCTACCATACGTAGTTAAATATTGAAACGTCTCTCTCTCTCTCTCTCTCTCTCTCTCTCTCTAATCAGGTGAAATTTAGTTTATATATGAGCTGATTTATAATTGGAAACTTCATATTATCTCCTCAGGAGATAATATGAAGTTTCCAGTTGAGATTTTTAGTGAAGGACAGTCCTAGTATGTCTAGGGTAGAGGAAGAAGACAGTTGTGTGTCATATATATATATATATATATATATATATATATATATATATATATATATCTATATATATATATATATATATATATATTTTTTTTGTTTCCCCAAATACAAATTGTTCAAAAACTGTAATTCTTATTTTACCCGGTATGTATAGGTATACGTAAGCTTCTTTAAATTGGTTTACCATTAATATATATTAATTGTGCAATATACCGATCTTGAGACTACAAAGTAACCCTTAAAATGGTTCATTTTAAAAAATATTCACCAAACCCCCAACTCTAGGGCTCGTTTTGGTCGCTGCTCACACATTGAAAAATCCTAGATTTATTCCTATGGGCCGGGTGACTGTGGCCCCCTCCATGGATCTATATACGCCACTGTCTGGAAGCACTGCCGCCAGTGCTGGAAACCACAGAAAAAATATAAACAAATAAATAAATAACCTTAATTTACCTAACAACCTAAAATAAAATAAATACTAACTAATCTAACCAGACCTAAATATACCTTGGTAAAAAACTGCCCCTTGAATATTAGAGTATATTTCATAACAACCTAAATATTCTTGATAAAAAAGCCCCCCCCAAGAAAATAGTACATTCTATAACCTCACTTAAATATACCTTGATAAAAAAAACAGCCCCATAAAAAAATACTGTACATTTTATGATCACCTAAGTCAACCTTGATAAAAACAGGCCCAACAAAACACCTTGATAAAAACAGCCCCATAAAAGATTACTGTACATTCTATAACCTCACTAAGTAAGCCTTGATAAAAACAGCCCCATAAAAGATTACTGTACATTCTATAACCTCACTAAGTAAACCTTGATAAAAAACAGGCCCAACAAAACACCTTGATAAAAACAGCCCCATAAAAGATTACTGTACATTCTATAACCTCACTAAGTAAACCTTGATAAAAACAGGCCCAACAAAACACCTTGATAAAAAAAGACCCCTAAAAGATTACTGTACATTCTATAACCTCACTAAGTAAACCTTGATAAAAACATCAAAAAAATATACATTGATAATAAAACAGTATATACAACGCCTAAATATACCTTGATAAAAAAACAACCCATAAAGTATTGAGTACATTCTATAACCTCACCTAAATATACCTTGATAATAAAACAGCCCCAAAATGTTACAGTACATCAGCTAAACATACCTTGGTAACAAAAACAAGCAATAAAGCATTAGAGTACATTCTATAGGCTCAGCTAACCTGGAGCACAGCATAATTACTGCTCAGGGAACAACACACCCGGCACAGCATCACCAGCTGGGGCGCCTCGTGGGTGAACACTGCCACGGACAGCACATCATCATTGCCCAGGGGGAGGCCGGCAGGTACCGCCCCCCTCCCTTGTTGTGCATTCATTCCTGCCATTGTGTCTTTATCGTTTCTTGGTACTGCCTCCACATGTATTACTAGTTGTATAATCACACTCTGTACTGCCTGGGGGTTGGGATGGCATGTTCCTCCCTTCTCCTTTGTTGTTTCCCTGCAACAATAAACTATCAATCAATCAATCAATCATTACCTTATAATAATTAGTAAAATTACAGAAGTACACCCACCGGGCCGACGACCACCTGAGACAACAACAAACAATGCAGCGACAAGCTAGCAATGTATTAATCATGAACAACTAATTAATCTAACCTGACTTAACCTAACCTAACATAACTTACCTCGATACAGTATATCCCATGCAAGATAATATTTATTTCTTTATCATAAACAATTAAACTAACCTAGCCTAAGCTGGCTCTACCTAACCTAAACCTGGCCCATGCCTCAATACAGCATATCCCCCCAAGATAATATTTATTTCTTTATCATTAAACTAACCTAACCTAAGCTGGCTCTACCTAACCTAAACCTGGCCCATGCCTCAATACAGCATATCCCCCCAAGATAATATTTATTTCTTTATCATAAACAATTAAACTAACTAAACATAGCCTGGTCTGTGCTCTGCTGCCAAAATTCAATAAGAGGAAATATATACCTCAATATATACACCAGACAATATTTATTTACCGTGGACAATCAAGCAATCTAACCTGACCGAATCCTAACATAGCCTGGCCTGTGCTCTGTTGCCAAAATTCAATATGAGGAAATAAATACCTCAATATATGCTCCCAGACAATATTTATTTATTTATCATGGACAATCAAGCAATCTAACCTGACCGAATCCAACTACAACTAACCTAACATAGCCTGGCCTGTGCTCGACACATGCCCCTCAGACCACATTTCACAGTACTAATATATACAGAACAAGTGACTTCCAACAGAGAGAAGCGCGGCCGTGTGTTGAGTGTGCACGAGGCAGCTGCTTCACACTGCAAAAAGGTGTCCTTGCAGCGAGACTTCTCAAATCATGTAATATTACCACAATTTTGAATAATATTTCATTTATGGCAATTATTTTGAGAAAATTTAATACTGACACTGTTGCCTTTAGATCTCTGAGTGCAGTTCCTAGGGGGAACAAAAACCATAGCAGTGTAGGGCAGGGACAGAAGGGGAGGGAGGCAAGGGAGCATGGGAGGCGTCTGGGATGCCTAAATGTTAGGGGACGGGGAGTAGGGAAGTTAGAGGACATGGCTAAGGAATTGAGGGAGTGGGACTTCCATGTGGTGGGGGCTACCGAGACCCAGCTGAGGGAAAGACTAGAAGTCAGGTCAGGGGACTACAATTTTATAGCCAAGGGAAGGAGTACAAACCCAAGGAAAGGTGGGGGAGTAGGTTTATTTATAAAACAGGACTCGGGCTTAACTTTTGAGGAACTAGATGTGGGTAACAGTGAGGCAAGCGAGGATAATCAAGCAGTGAGAATAGGGTACAGGGACAAGGGTAGGTTGGAGCACCTAATCATAGTAGTGTGCTACATGACAGTGGAAGGGACGGGTGCAAGGGTAGAGAAGGAAAGGAAGTATGAGAGGGAAGGGAGGGTAATAGCAGAAAATAGACAGGAGCAAGTAATTGCCATGGGAGACATGAATGGACATATTGGTATCCTAGGAGAGGAGATAAACAGAAATGGGACTTTGTTATTAGAGTTTGTGGAGGAGCATGACTCAGAAATATTAAATTTAACCATAGCGGAGGGAAGGGTAGCCTGGGCAGAAAGGGGAAGGGAGTCAGCTATAGATTATATCCTTGTAAACGAGAAGGCTAGGAGGATGGTTAGGGATATGTGGATAGACGAGGAGAGGCTCACAAATATAGTAAGTGACCACAATATGATGGTCTTAAAATGTGTTAGCCAGGGCCAGAGGGAGGAGGGGGGGAACAGGAATAAAGATTGCCACTGGAACATGAGAGGGGGTGACTGGGAGGCCTTCAGAAGAGACCTAACATGTGTAGAATGGGGAGCGGATGGTAGTGTGGATGAAACGAATGACAGGATGTGGAGGACAGTAAATGAGACAGCCAAGAGGAGGTTAGGAATACTAGAGATAGGAAGAGGTAGGAAACAGGGAAAGAGGTGGTGGAACGAAGACGTTGAAAAGGCAAGGAAAGAGAGAAAGGAGCTGAATAAGAGAACCAGGAGATTGAGGAAGGAAATAAACGGTGATGCAGGTAGAGTAGAATATGAAAACACGAGGCAGCAGTATAGCAAAGGGAGGTAAAGCGACTCATTAGGAAGGCGAGGGCAGAGACTGAGAGGGAGACAGTAGAGGAGCTCAGGGAGAAGGGAGAGGAGGGGGGAAGAGACTGGTATGCCTTCCTGAGGGGGGAGGAAAATAGGGAACAGCCCAATTTAGAAGAAATAGTAGTGGGAAACAGAGTAGTGAAAGGGGCAGAAGAAATAAAAAGGGAAATCAAAAACTTCTGGGAGGAGATAGCGGGGTGAGTGAGCCTGTAGAGTTAGGGGAGGTGCACTTGGAATCTAGCAGGAAAATATTTGAGGCTATGGGGGATTGCTTCAGTAGGGAAGAGATCAGGGAATATGTAAAGACACTCAAGGCTAGGAAAGCAACAGGGAGGGATGGGATTCCTAATGAGTTTTATAAAGAAGGAGGGCCAGGTGTAATAGAGGGGCTGTATAGGCTGTTTAGAAAGATTTGGTTAGAGGGAAAAGTACCGGGGAAGTGGAACGAAGGTAGGGTGACTCTGCTACACAAAGGGGGCACAAGAGTAGGAAAGAGTTAAAAAACTACAGGCCCACAGCTGTCACAGACACAATAGGAAAGATTTTCAGTGGTCTACTTAGTGATAGGATGAGTAAATGCTGTGAAAGAAACAGGGTAATGGGGGAGGAACAGAATGGTTTTGGTAAGGACAGAAGGGGGAGGACAACATGTTTGTAGTTAACACAGTGATTGAAAGAATGAAAGGAACGGGGGGGAAGGCATACCTTGCTTTCCTTGACATAGAAAAAGCATATGATAGGGTAAATAGGGGTTTGTTAAGTCGATTGTTGACTAGAATAGGAGTGAGTGAGAGGGTAGTAGGGATAATAGAGTATGTATGAGAACACACGGGCAGTATACAACCTAGGGGATATAGAGACAGGGTGGGTCAACAGTCATAGAGGGGTTAGGCAAGGGTGTGTGCTGCCCCCGCTACTGTTTGGGCTGTACACAGAGGAGCTGGCAGAGTGGTTGAGGGCATCGGGGTATGGGATAAGGGTGGGGAGTGAACGGCAAGGATGTCTCATGTATGCAGATGACATTGTGCTCATGAGTGAGGATAGTGAGGAATTACAACATATGTTGGATGTAGTAGCACAGTATGTGAGGATATGAAGTTTAGTAGTGAGAAGAGTCAGGTAGTAGTAGTAAATGCTGAGGCTACGGACGAGGGAAGGACCTGGACTCTAGGAGAGATGAACATAGGCCGTACAAGTTCATACAAGTACCTAGGGATCATAGTTGACGAGAATGGAACAGATAGGACCAAACAGAATAGAATTTCTAAGGCAAATCAGTGGGTAGGAAGGCTAGGAAGTGTGGTTAGATGTAGAGCTAACAGGTATGAGGTAGTTAGGGGGATATGGAAGGGCATGGCAGTACCAGGCCTCATGTGTGGCCTAGAATGCATGAGGTGGACAGTCAAGGAGCTAGATAAGCTGGAGGTAAAATAGTACAGAACAGAGTAGGCAGGCTGGCTCTGGGTGCCAACAGGTATGCAGCGGTAGATGCAGTGCGAGGGGAAGTAGGCTGGAGCACCTTTGAGGAAAGAATAGGTAAAGCAGTTTTAGGGTACAAAGTCAGGCTAAGAAAGATGAGTGAGAATAGATGGGCGCAAGGTATATGAGTGGGCGGGACAGGGACGAAGTGGAGCAAGTCTAGCATACGCTGGGACAAGAGATGTGGGCTGGAGGGCTTCACACTCTCGGAGATGACGCTAGGGGGGGAGGTGAAGGAAGTGAAGCGTACAGTGAATGACAGAGTTCAGGAGAGGGGCAAGATAGACTGGAGCCAAAGAGTTCTCTAGAATGATACAAGTTGAAGGCCAAACCCAAGTGTGAGGCCTTCTATGATGGTAGCCGGGGTGTGTGTTGCTCTTCAAGGCCAGGACTAAATCCTTAGAGGTGAATAATAGGACATACAGGTGGGCAAATGGGGGAAGCAAGGTATGCCGTATGTGTGAAGGGGGGGTTGACAAGACAGTGGAACATATGCTACTAGAGTGTCCTAGGTATGATAGGGTTAGGCAGAGTTTGGTAGAAATAATAACACAGGAATTAGGAACAGAAGTATGGAATAGGATGCTAGAGGGGGATGTAGAAAGGGTGATAGAATTCTTGCTAGGTCTGAGTACACTGCAGACAATGACCAGAAGAACAATAGAAGGGGTTAAGGAATTCCTAGAGAGAGCCTTTGCAGAGCGCACCGGATAGGGTGGACTCCTGTAGATGTCCCCATCTGTGCCTCTACGGGCTCTTTCAGACGGTTATATTTTATTTTTGGATTTTGCCGGGTGTGGGCCGTGAGGAGTAGGCCGTTATGAAGGCTGTAGTTGGATCCGAAAGGACAACTACCTCTGAACCAGGACCAAGACCAGGGCAGCAAATAATAACTTTTGGAAATTAAAGAAAATTCAATAGTTATGTTAGAAGTTAATGAACACAGCCTGACACACTGCATTTTGGGCAGGGGTGAAGTGTTAGGACAGAAACAGTCAGGGGGACTATTGAGGAGAGGGCAGCCTAATAATGTTGAGACACCGACTGCTTGTTTCTGAACAAAATACAATTCTCTTCATTGTTTTTTTCTCCAGAAATCACTAAATAAAATCATTAAATCCCACGCTGGGTATTTCCGTCAGCCGACACTGCTTGCCCAACTAGTTCAAACCAACCTAACCTAATTCAACCTTACATAACCTACCTAGCGGGGGGCGTCACCCCCTTACTATTTTCCGGAGGTCATTTGTTATTGTACTGCATTCAGGGATGACAAAAGAATCCATGTTGTATTAACTTTGCTAGAGGTGGCTGCCCTCACTTCAACATTATCCATAGTTGGGTTTGATCAGGTTAGATTTGTTAAGGTTATTTGTTTAGGATAAATATGAAATATGCTTCACCACTGTTATCACTGGCAGTGGTGTGACCAAAGGTAATCTACACAGTCCCAATAACTTCCTAAATATTAATCTGGCAGGAATGACACACCAGACGTCACAGGCCAGTGTTGAGAAGGCACGGCAAGGCTCAGAGTATTCACCTATTTTGAGTGACCCATAACAAAATCATAGCAAGTACTGTTAGGCCTGGCCATGGGGGCACCGGGTGTAATACTAGACAAACACCCCATCTGTAGCCCTTGCACCACCCCCGTGAAACACCCTAAAGACAGTGGTCATGTTCTTAAGCACTTCATCGTCCAAGTGCACACATTTGACAAGGCTTTCATAGGAGTTGTGGGAGTTTTCAAGGGTAGCTTCATGACCCTGGTGGTGGTGTGACCCTTCCTCTGTTCCATGAACCTACAATAACACTCATTAGAATCTGATTTATCTCCTTTTTGGCCTTTGGGAAGAGTTGAGGGGTGGAAACGTCTGACACTGCCGACCAGACTGGGCCTTGGGGGCACCGGGTGTAATACTAGACAAACACCCCCACCCATCTGTGGCCTTGTGTAAGAAATTAGAATTGAGCCTCTTTTGTCTATTTGTGAGACCTTGGATTGAAGGTGAGGTCGGTATCATAAGACATTTTGGTTCTCACATCAGCTGTTTCTAAAGGTCAAAGGGGGGTCAGGCGTGCTCTAATGAGTGTTTCTTCAGGTTTACGGTGCAGAAGGGTCACACCACCACCAGGGTCAAGCCTGGATATGCCCACAACTCCTAGGAAAGCCTTGCCAAATAGGAGAAGGAGAAGAAAGAAGAAGGTAAAAGGTAAACAGTCCCCAAGGCAGTGCTGAGAACAAGCCTCCCTCCCTCCCCGGCCTGCCAACAATGACAGTATCACACACCCGTGGAGACTAACACGTGATAAAGACAGAATAAGCCATTGACACAGGCACGAAGGAGAGGAGGAGAAGAGAAGAAGAAAGAAGGTAATAGCCAGTCTCAGGTAACGCTGAGAACCAGGCCGCCCCCTCCCTGCCTGCCCGAACAGTATCACACAGCCGTGGAGACTTACCTGGTTCTTACCTGGTTGGGCTCCCTTGGAGGGAACCCCACAGTGGCTAGCACGCCAGTCTTGTGTATTAGAGAACAACAGAAATCCAAGACAAAGAAAGATAAGACTGGAAAGTGTGCTAAAAGCCTGTTTAGAATGGTAATAAGTAGATTGAGCTCAGTAATGAAATAAAGTGTCTCCCAGGAACTCAGCAAGTCCCTTCTTGAAAGAGTTTAGGTTGGTTGACTCTGCTACCTCTGGGGGGAGTGAGTTCCGCAGCCTCACCACACGAACTGAGAAAAATCTATGTCTGGCTTCGCAAGTGCTGTGAGGAACAAAAATTTTGAACTTGTGCCCTCTAGTAATATCCCTTGTTGGTGCCATGGTGAATAGATCTGTAGGTGATATAGCTGACATACCATTGAAGATCTTCCAACATTTAATAATATCTGCCCGCAATAGTCTTCCTTTCACAGAGTAAAGATCTAAAGTTTTAAGTCGCTGATCATAAGACATAGTCTCACAACCTGTGATAAGCTTAGTCCATCGACACTGAACTGATTCTAGAAGAGATAAGTCAGTAATATAACCTGTGTTCCATACTGGGGATGCAAATTCAAGAAGTGGACGTACATGTGTAATGAATAGTTTAACCATAAAGGAAGGTGAGCGACACAAGGTTGACTTAAGAAAGGAATATGACAAACCAGCAGCCTTTGACACTACAGATTGGATATGGTGATGGAATCTTAATGATGGATCAATGGTTATGCCAAGATCTACTGCAGCAAAACTGAAACTTAGGGGATTGCCTTTAACAGTATAAAATGAATACGGGCCCAAATCATAAGACTGACGGAGGTCGGTGCCAAAGCTCATGAGTTTAGTTTTGTCAGTATTAATCTTTAAGTCCCAAGATTCTGCAACTTTAATTAAAGAATCAATATCTCTTTGGACAATACTAATGCCCTCCAACACTGTATTAAGGCTCTGAGGCTTTATCAGAAGATAAAGTTTAAGATCATCAGCAAATAATTTTATGTTTGATACTAAAGTATTGGAGATGTGATTTATGTAAATAAGGAAAAGAGTAGGACCTAACACAGAACCCTGTGGCACACCGCTAATTACTGGAAATGAAGAACTGATCTGTCCGCCCACTACAACTTCCATAGTCCTATGGGATAGAAATGTCTTGATCCAAGATAGAATAACACCATTAATGCCCACTGAATTAAGTTTAGTAAATAGAATCTGGTGATTAACAGTGTCGAAGGCTTTTGAAAAATCAAAGAGAATAAGATCAACCATATTGCCCGTGTCCATCCACTCAGAGACTGCATCATACGTAAGAGCTGATCCTCCACAGACTTGCCAGAGCGAAAACCAAACTGGTTGACATTCAGTATTGAATTGGCTTCCAAATAATTATGCAGTGCAGCAACAATTATTCTCTCTAAAATTTTACAGCTAACAGAAGTGAGGCTTACTGGGCGATAGTTAAGAGGATCACTTCGTTTACCTTTCTTGAAAATAGGTACTACTGAAGATTTTTTCCAAATTTCAGGAATCTCCCCCGAATTTATAGATGAAACGAATATTTTAAACAGAGGATATGCTAAATTAGTGGAGCAATGTTTTAGTAATACTGGATGAACAGAGTCAGGTCCCATTGCAGTGGAAGGGTTAATAGCACCGAGTTCCCTAGCAACATCATGAACTGTGAAGTGTATCTGGTGAAAGGAGCCATCATGTACTTGGTGTGGTGACTGTGGAAGACCAGAGGGTATGGTAAACACTGAGGAAAAAGCACCACCTAAGAGCTGAGCCATCTCTTTAGGGTCGGATACTAAGTTTTCTGCATCACCGAGAGGACCAACGGAAGGACAGCCTACTTTTTTCCCGCGTATGTACGAGTGAAATAATTTGGGCTTAACTGAGTAATTATTAAGGATGTCCTCCTCATAAGAAATCTGTTTCTGAGTGGAATAGTTCCTGTACTGGTAATTTACATCCAGAAATGTTTGCAAAGCTTCAAAAGCAAGTACAGAGTTTCTAGCATGTACTGCTCTCATCTGTTTGTAATGGTTCCAACTATTCTTTCGGATGTTTATAAGAGCTCTAGGAGGTTTGTATTCCCATGGTTTGTAAGGGGCACTTGATGAGGAGCGAAGAGTTTTTTGTGGAGCACATGTTCTTCCAAGATAGTTTATATAGGACAAAATTTATTGTATGAATCATTAGAGTTCATATTCTGGAATTCAAAGTCCCAGTCTACAGTGGACAAGAATTGATTAATTTGCTTAAAATTGGCTTTAGGCCAGAAAGGAGATGCAGCGCTGACATTTGACTTCACAGGTTTGTACTGGAAAATATAGCCACAAAGTATAACACAGTGATCACAGTTGGGAAATGGGGGAAATACATTAGAGGAGACTACTCGATCAGTTTCAGTAGTGAGAAATAGATCTAAAGTATTGCCTGCCCTGATGTTTGTTGGCTCATCAATCCACTGAGTGAGGCCTAATGAGGTGAAACAGTCTAGAAAAAGTTTATCAGTATTAGCAGTTACATTATTTACACCGCCTAGTAACCAAGAGATAGAAGGAAGGTTAAAATCACCAATCACTATTACTTCCCTGTTAGTACAAAAATCTGTTAGAAAATCTATGAGTTTATTATTGTCTTGAAGAGAGTAAGAGGGAGGTCTATAAACAACTACAATAAATATTTTGTAATCTGGAAGAAAGACTGAGCAGACGTTAGGTATTTTGATGTTCATGTTGAGACATCTGTAAGAATTATGTACATAAATGCAACTCCATGTTTATGAACTGAACCAGAAACGTCATTTCTGAATAAGTTATAATTAGTAATTGAAACTGCAGCATCTGGAATAGTACTAATTAACCAAGTCTCAGTAATACATGTGCATTATTTGAAAATAAGAAGTGCTTAACAAATGCAACCTTATTGATAAGACTATTTACATTACACAAACTAACATTTAGTTGGGTAGTAAAGGGGCAGTTGAGCCAAGAGAATCAGAACTGGCAGGCTGGGCTACAGGCTGAGCTGAGGCACCAGCTAGCCTGTTCCTTTGTCGCCTCTCATACAGTTCTTTTCTTTGTTTGAATGTTAAATCCCTATTAACATAAATGCCATTGAACTCGTGGTTGTTTCTAAGATTTTTTGCTTCCATCACTAGCTTCCTACGCGAGTCATCATCGGCAATTTTAACTCTGTAAAGACCCTTGATTCTATCAATACAAAATAAATCAGACATAGATGGAGTGGTATTCAGAAGATAGCGAGTGATGTTTGCAATGCTAGTCCTTGCATCTTCATTAGACTCGACCTTTACACCCCTGAATATGACTGATTCTTTCCTTTTTCTTCTCTCGTCCATCTCTACTATTTCCTCCCGAATAGACATTCTCAAATCATCCCCAGAGGCAACCTGAGTCGGAGAGGCAGAAGATGAATGCGAGGCAAGAGAGTCCTCAAGAGTGAAAACCATCGTGCACAACAGCTTCACCCACACTGGAGCACGCCTATTCAATGCAGTGCCTCCCAGCATAAGGAACCTGACTGCAGTAGCACCCGACACCTTCAAGTACCACCTGGACAAGTGGCTGTCAACAGTACCTGACCAGCCACCAGCGCCAGGTTATCCAAGTGGCAACGGAAATCGTCTTGGTAAAGATTCGTTTTAGGTCCGTGCCAGTATCTCATAATCTACTTTATGAAACATCACTATCTCTTCATATATCTTTTCTACAAACCTTCAACAAGAGGAGAGGAGCCAGTGGGAAGCAGCGGAGGTCCACCTCAGCTGTGTCCGTAGTCGACGAGATTCAACAAAGTAAATAACCTTGGCATCACCATAGTCTGCCTCACTAAGCCTCTCCCAAGCACAGCCTCTGATCACTGACAACAACACAGCCATAGAACAACACATTACAGGGCAACACAAGAATCTTTGTCTTCATTTTATGCGGTAAATATGGAGGAACACACCTTGCAATGAACGCTGCTCACCAACACACACACACACACGTCAACACGCCCCGCCAGGCACTGCTCGGCCTTGGTCTGGGGCTCGGGTCTCCCTTCCTCCCTCTCCACCATTACCAAAACAGAATAACGATTTCTGTCATAACTACAAGGGAATCTCATTACTGGGGCACGTGCGGCTGGGTGTTGTGTGGTGGTGGAAGGTGCAGCTATATATACAGCGTCCGTGGCTATATATATATATATATATATATATATATATATATATATATATATATATAAAAAAATCATAGGTACTGTACCGCTGTACCGCTACACTGCTTTCACAAGTGTGTGTGTGTGTGTGTGTGTGTATTTAGCTATTTGTAGTCTAGGTGGCCCGAGCTAAGCTCTAATAGTCCCGTCTCCATAAATACATTCATCCAGCCTTTCCTTCATTAGGTGGACACTGCTCGCCTCCACCACCTCTTCCTGCAAGCTGTTCCATGTGTTAACACTTTTGTGTGGAAAACTATAACCTACTTTTTCAAGTCACAAACAGGTTCCTTTATTAAGTTTCTTTCCATGTCCTCTCAGCCCCTGTGTCCTCACAGTTGAGAAGAGATCCTCTCTATCCACCTCATCAAACTTACTTACCAACTTATACAGCGTGATCAGATCTCCTCTCTCCCTTCTTTGTTCCAGTGTCGTCAAGTCCATCTCCTTCAATCTGTGTGTGTGTGTGTGTGTGTGTGTGTGTGTGTGTGTGTTTACCTGGTTGTATTTACCATGTCTTTATCTGCTGTCCAATTAAATAAAGCAAAATAGAACGTGCAAAACAGTCAAGCAATGTTTCATATCCATTATTATTATTAATATTGTTATTATCATTAGTAGTAGTAGTAGTAGTAGTGTAGTGACACGACTTGCCTGATGGGCGAGCCTCCCATAACCCACTTAGCCAGGGGGGTACCTCTTTGGCCGACTGGTAAAGGAGCGGCTCTCCCGTTACGCTGGTCGCGGGTTCGATCCCCGGCGCCGGCAAAACTTCCCTTGTCTGGATTAATTTCTCGTGTGTTTCGTTACACGCAGTGGTCGTGTGGGAGTATAGTAAAGAGAAAAATTCAGGCATTTCAGTAGTAGTAGTGGTACAATTAGCATATACCCAGATAGAAGGAGAAAGTATATATTGAACAAAAGACATGTATGAGCTAGGAGAAGGAGGAGGAGGATTGGAGGAGGAAGAAAAGAGGAAAATAGAGGAAGCGGAAAAGAAGAGTGAAAACTGAAAAGAGAAGAAGAAAGACAAGATGAGAGGAGTTGGAGGAGGAGGAAACAATAAGAGAAGATAGAGGGAGAGATGGAGATAAAAAGAAAAGACGAAACGAGGAGGAGGAGGAGGAGGAGGAAACAATATGAGAAGATAGAGGGAGAGAGGGAGAGAAAAAGAAAAGATGAACCGAGGAGGAGGAGGAGGAGGTGGAGAGGGCAGAATGAAGAGGATAGATAAATAGCTAGACAGACAGATAGATTTACAGAGGTTATTGCATGCTAACATAATAAACCAACAGATACTGAGGTTATTGCACAGGGATGGATAGATAGATAGGCAGAAATATAGATGAATAGACAAACAGATAAACGGATATAGATAAGTAGATAGATAAACAGATAGACAGACAGACGGGTAAATACACAAGAATTAGACAATAGATAGAAAGAGGTTATTGCACAGTGATAGTTAGACAGATAGACATACAGATAGGTAAATAGATACATAGATATAGACTCACTATAGCCGTAGAAACACTCCTATGTTAATTTTCCTCCCTTGATAACGTAACTCCTCCTTTTCCTCCGGGTCTCAAGGTCAAAAGGTCAACCCCAAAAACGCAACCCCGATGTAATTTTTGGAATGTTAAAGTTTCCATTATCGCGTATTGAGGCGACAGGAGTTATCTTGAGGTTGATTTATAGGCCTACAGCACCCCTAGGATCCAGTATAGGCCTCACCGGGAGTGGCTTTACGCCCGATGCGGCCAGGTGCCATTCATTCTGCCTGGTTGATTGAGAGAATGTGGAGGGTGCCGTCAAGTGTATATTTCTCCCTTTTTCAGGCCATGGCGGGGACTCTAGTGTGGTTTATGTTTATCTTCCTGGTACAATAGGCTTAGTTATGTAATATTCACCGCACTGTGCAGGTATATACGCCCTCGTAGGCCTGTGAAAGCGTTACTGTGTTGAAAAGTGTTGCCGTTTGGCCGAGTCGACTTGCATATTTTAGGTACGAATCGTGTGTTGCGGTGTGAGGTGCCATGTGAGGATATATTTAACCCTATTTTTAGGCCATAGCGGTTATTGCAGTGTTGTTCCTGCATATCAAGGTGGTTAGTTATCTTGTTCAGTCTGTTGTTAAGCACACTGAGGGATAGCAAAGCCCCGTACAAGCCTGTATATGTGATGGGAGGTGTTGCCGTGGGCCCAAAGTCTTGTTGAATAATTTCCTTTTTGCCGCGTGAGGTGCCATAAGCCGATATATTTAATCCTGCTTTTAGGCAATACCGATCATTGTGTTGTTGTTCTTCAGTATTGCAGTGGTCAAATATCTTCACTAGTACACTGTTAGCCACGCTGCGTGATAACAAAGCACGGTATAAGCCTGTATACATGGTAGGAGGTGTTGCCGTCTCCCACAAGTTGACCATTTTTTCCTTATGTGTGTATATGAGCATTTGACGCTTCAGTATGTCTTTCTATGCTAAACAAAGCCTAGGTATTGCAACAGACGTGTTTTGTGCCAGTGTGGGAGCCCTTGAAGCCGTCTATCATTGAGTTAAGTGACCTAGTTTTGGGGTCATTGAGGTCGCCAGCTGATGGCAGTCGCTATCAGATTTAAGTATTCCCGGTGTCTTTCTTTGCTAAATGAAAGCCTAGGTATTGTAATGGACGAGCTTTGTACTAAAATAGTTTATGAGCCCCTGAAGCTGTCTATCACTGTGTTACGTGGTGCGAGTTACGGGTCATTGGGGCCGCCAGCTGACGGTCGATCGAGTAGCTGTCATATTATTTCTCCACGTTCTGAGGCTTTACCGGCCATGCTGGTGTTGATAATGTTTGTTTTAGTGATGAGATATGTTAATCAACGTTCTGTTTCATACTGTGTGTTCTGTTTATCATACAGTTATTGCCTCTTCGAGCTTAATTTTGGAAGTATGGAAACTGTAGGGTGTTGCCATTCCTCACTACTGGATACATTTCTCCATATGTTAAGGCTGTACCGGTCCTTATTATGTCGTGCAGGGTTGTTTTAGTACTGAGATATGTTCAGTAATCTTCTGTTTATCGTGTCATTCAACCTCATAGTGTCTGAACCCTCACAGTGTCATTTAACCTCACAGTGTCTGTCAACCTCACAGTGTCTCTCAGTCAAACCGTGTCATTCAACCTTACAGTATCTGTCAACCTCACAGTGTCATTCAACCTCACATAGGGTCAACCATGGCGTCTGTCAACCTCACAGTGTCTGAACCCTCACAGTGTCATTCAACCTCAGAGTGTCTCAACCTCACAGTGTCTGTCAACCTCACTGTGTCAACCTCACAGTGTCTGTCAACCTCACAGTGTCTAAACCCTCACAGTGTCATTCAACCTCACAGTGTCTCAACCTCACAGTGTCTGTCAACCTCACTGTGTCAACCTCACAGGGTCTGTCAACCTTAGCGTCTGTCAACCTCACAGGGTCTGTCAACCTTAGTGTCTGTCAACCTCACAGTGTCTCAACCTCATATTGTCTGTCAACTTCGCTGTGTCAACCTCACAGGGTCTGTCAACCTTAGCGTCTGTCAACCTCACAGGGTCTGTCAACCTTAGTGTCTGTCAACCTCACAGTGTCTCAACCTCATATTGTCTGTCAACTTCGCTGTGTCAACCTCACAGGGTCTGTCAACCTTAGTGTCTGTCATCCTCACAGTGTCATTCAACCTTACAGTGTGTCAAGGAGAAGGGTAGGAGGGAGGGGTGGGAGTAGGGGAAGCCAGGGGCGGACCATCGCTGTTTAAGACACTTGAGGGAGGGGTGTGTTGGGGTCAAGTGGGGTTGTAGGGGTTGGCAAGGGGTTATATATGTGGTTGTGGTGGGTTGGGGAGGGGTTACGTGGGGTTGTGGGGGAGTTGTGTGGGTTTGAAAGTGGGTTATAATAGGTTTAGGGAAATTTCACCGCATGACACCCCCGCTCCTAGCATGAAAATTGCTCTGGTCTCGTTAGTAAAATATAACCATAACAATGTGCGTATGTGGGTTTTGTGGGGTTATGTGGGGATTTTGGGGGCTATGTGTGGTTGCCGAGGGGCCATGAGGGGTTGGGAATGGTTACAGTGGCGACTCCTGGCAACTATAGGGTGCCATTTCTATGCCCTCATAGTCACTCTATTAGCTTATGTCAAAAGTATAAGGATCCTCTGAAAAAGTATAAACATGCCCCGCTATGTGCTGCCCCCTTTTGGCAAGCATGCGCTGTATAAGGGTATTATGTCATCGCTATGAGGGTAACCACGTCTACTATTTCTAAAGGTCTAATAGGAGCTTATTCAGGTTCTGTTGACTGTTTTCTTTGGTTCAGAGTAAAGAAGAAAGGTTAATCTATCACCAGGGTTGTTAAGCTACTCTTGGAAACGCCCACAACGCCCACGAAAGCCTTGTCAAATGGGAGTAGTTGGGAGACGTAAGGTTCAGGAACAGGTCACTGGGTCCATGCGAGGAGAGACACGGCCGGCGGGGTGACCACGTCGAGTATTTCTAAAGGTTAAATAGGAGGTCAATCGGGTTCGCGTTGGTATTTTTGCACATTCAGGGTAAACAAAAGAGGTTAAACTACCACCAGGGTCACCAAACTACCCCTGGAAACGCCCACAACGCCCACGAAAGCCTTGCCAAATGTGCATACGTGGGTGCCAACGGGTTCAGGAAGAGCCACAAAGACGTCGCGGGTGACCACGTCGACTATTTCTAAATGCTAAAAATGAGCCTAATCGCGTTCTCATGACTGTGTTCTCAGGTTCATGGTAAGGAAGGAAGGTTAAACTATCACCAGGGTTATCAAACTACGCCTGGAAACGCCTACAATGCCCACGAAAGCCTTGTCAAATGGGCGTACATGGCCGCCCGGCAGGTCCTTGGGTACAGACGAGAATACACAGGGACGGTGAAGGTGACCTGGTCGACTATTTCTAAAGCTCAAATAGGAGGTCAATCGGGTTTGCATGAGTGTTTTTGAACATTCAGGGTAAGGAAGAAAGGTTAAATCACCACCAGGGTCATCAAACTACCCATGGAAACGCCCACAACGCTCATGAAAAGCCTTGTCAAATGTGCTTATGTGGGGGCCGAGCTCGACATGACAGAAAGACGGCGGGCCGCGGGGGCGAACATATCCACTATTTCCAAAGGCTAAAAATGAGTCTAATCGCACTCTATGGACTGTTTTCTTAGGCTCATGGTAACGAAGAAAGGTTAGTCTTCCACCAGGGTCATTAAGTTACCCCAGGACACGCCCACAACGATCACGAAAGCCTTGTCAATAGGGCGTTCTTGAGCTCCGAAAGGTTAGCCAGAGGTCACGGAGTACGCTGTGAGGTGGCTGGTGACCGCTTCATCTATTTCCCTTGTGGGCGGTTTTGTGGAATTTCTGCTGCGTTTTATTCGTTTTGGGCGTGATAGAGCTGTTTCCTTAAACATAGGGAAGCTGTGTGCCTAAGAGAGCAAGTAATTGGTCTTCCCGTAGCCATAGAATAAATAGGGTGAGTAATATATGAATGGGTGATGCACTCTTGCAAGATGCCCCGCCCATCCGCCTCCCTGCAGGGCTCAGACGCCTCCGCCTCACAAAATAACTATTTTCAAAGGCCAAAAAGTAGATTAAAGGGTTATCATGACTGTTTCCTTAGTCTCAGGGTGAAGAAGAAGGGTTAGACTACAACCAGACTCATTAACTACCCCTGGAAGCGCCCACAACGCCCACGAAAGCCTTGTCGGATATGTTTCCTCAGACGCCTCCGCCCCTCACATTAACTATTCTCAAAGGCCAGAAAAGAGGTCAATCGGTGTCTATTGAGTATTTTTTTTAAAGTTTACAGTAAAGTGGAAAGGTCAAACTACCACCAAGGTCATAAAACTACCCCTGGTAACGCCCACAACGCCCGCGAAAGCCTTGTCAAATATGTATTCGCACATCACCTATTTATAAAGGCCTAATAACATCTTTTTCCTTATTTTCCCTCCATGAATCATAATAATAACATCAATAATAGTTAAAAATAATTATAACATTGCGTATAGTAATCCCGTAGACTCTGCGTACAGAACCATCGGCGGCTCAGTCCCCATCAGTTCCCGCGCGGCGTCCCTGATGGTGCTCGCGTGACCCGTGATATTAAGTCCTTTTTATCGTTTTCCGACAAATTACGCAGTGCCAGCGAACCACAGTGCCAGGGAAGAAAGAAGAGGTGCCAGAGATTACACAGTGTCAATCCCAGCCCTGGAAAAGCTTACATCATGCGTAAAATTGGGT
>NW_026110302.1:35000-45000 GCF_024679095.1 Eriocheir sinensis | reverse complement strand
AGGACAGTTTGTTATGGAAAGATCAATGATGAATAACAGGAACGAAGACCGCGAATGTTGCAGAAATTGATAAAAAGAGGTCTGAGGAGTTATCAAGACACCTCTCAAGTCGGCATCAATATCATTTTCATTATTATCATTGTTATCATTATTATTATTATTATTATTATTATTATTATTATTATTATTATTATTATTATTATTATTATTATTATTATTATTATTATTATTATCATTATTATCATTATTATTATTATTATTATTATTATTATTATTATTATTATTATTATTATTATTATTATTATTATTATTATTATTATTATTATTATTATTATTATTATTATTATTATTATTATTATTATTGTTATTATTATTATTATTATTATTATTATTATTATTATTATTATTATTATTATTATTATTATTATTATTATTATCATTACTATCATTATTTTTTATTATACTCTGTTCCATCTCAGAGGAGAAACTGACGTCCGATACTCTCTCCCAAATTGACGCATGTCGTGGATTCTTTACAACAAATAAATAACTTATATACAGAATGCTAAAGACAACATAATTCATTGTAAAACAATATAATAAATTCAAATTAGTTTTTCTTCTTAAACAGACACTTAACTATTATACAAGTATTATAATTTCTGTGATAAAATAAGGGCCGGAAGACAGGTTTTCTCCACTCAGCAAAGTCGTGAACAGCACCCGATGTATTAAATAACGACGCAGACGTCTGTTAGTATCGAATATAGTCTTTACATTTTATAGTATTTCTTTATAATCAAATAGAATAAAATTATGATATGATGATGCTACGCGGAAGGAAAGACAAGTTCATCGCAACAAAATACACTGTATTTGTAACTTTTTTGAATGCATGCACAATTGTAGCTGGCATTTAAAAAAGTTAATTTAAGTTTATAGCCTATAAATGCTTCGAGCCTCGATTCATGCACGGATTTTGCATTCTTTCAAAAACCTCGCCAAACGCAGATTCTGTATGAAAATTGGGTGATAAATAAAACCAGCGCGATATCCCCGTCCCTGTAGCTCCCTCAACGCGGTATACGTTTATTCTGTACAATAGTGTTCTATACACGTGTTATCTTATTGTTCATTGTTCACATGCGCCTTTTGTTTCAAACCTATGCACATGTGACGAGATACTGTAGCTTTATGTGAGCGATAAGCTACTATACTATAATTATAACATTCCGGTTTTTATACTAATTTGTGGCCTACTTGTGCCAACCATGTACCTACTAATCATATATTTCATCAACTGAATGCTATTGCTTTAGAGACGCTAATGTATCCGCTTGGAAAAAATATATATAAATGCAATGCGTTCTGTTCCGATGGACTTGTATTTCCCGCCGATATCTGACGTTTGAGTTTCCGAATAGCTCCAACATAATTTTATGTCATAATTTCATTCAATGTAAGCAATAATAAAGAATCACTATAAATATAATTATTAGTTATAGTTATTAGTTATTATATAATTATTATGAATAATATTTTCTTGCTCCTGTTATTGTCATCATTATTATTTCAAGTATTTCAATTACTTACACTATCAATATTACTATTATGATTTTTCTTGTCCGTCTTATTATTATAATCAAATTATTGCCATTATCAATTTTATTATTATTATTATTATTATTATTATTATTATTATTATTATTATTATTATTATTATTATTATTATTATCATTATTATTATTATTATTATTATTATTATCATTATTATTATCATTATTATTATTATTATTACTATTATTATTATTATTATTATTATTATTATTATTATTATTATTATTATTATCATTATTATTATTATTATTATTATTATTATTATTATTATTATCATTATTATTATCATTATTATTATTATTATTATTATTATTATTATTATTATTATTATTATTATTATTATTATTATTATTATTATTATTATTATTATTATTATTATTATTATTATTATTATTATTATTATTATTATTATTATTATTATTATTATTATTATTATTATTATTATTATTATCATTATTATTATTATTATTATTATTATTATTATTATTATTATTATTATTATTATTATTATTATTATCATCATTATCATTATTATCACCATCATTTATATATTGATACCTTCCTCCGTATGTCTCGCCTTGGTATCATATCCTCGACCCCATTATTTCGAGCACTTCAACATCCTCGATCCCGTTATCTCAAACACATCAACATCCTCGAGCCCGTTATCTCAAACACATCAACAGCCTCGAGCCCGTTATCTCAAACACATCAACAGCCACGACCCCGTTATCTCAAACATATCAACAGCCTGGACCCCGTTATCTCGAACACATCAACAGCCTCGACCCCGTTATCTCGAACACATCAACAGCCTCGACTCCGTTATCTCGAACACTTCAACATCCTCGATCCCGTTATCTCGAACACTTCAACAGCTTCGACCCCGTTATCCCAAACATATCAAGAGCCTGGACCCCGTTATCTCGAACACTTCAACATCCTCGACCCCGTTATCTCGAACACATCAACAGCCTCGACCCCGTTATCTCGAACACATCAACAGCCTCGACCCCGTTATCTCTAACACATCAACAGCCTCGACCCCGTTATCTCTAACACATCAACAGCCTCGACCCCGTTATCTCGAACACATCAACAGCCTCGACCCCGTTATCTCAAACATATCAACAGCCTGGACCCCGTTATCTCGAACACATCACCAGTCTCTACCTCGTTTGAGCGAACACACCAACAGCCTCGACCCCATTAATGCGAACATACCAACAGTCTCGACCCCGTTATCTCGAACACATCAATAGTCTAGATCCCGTTAGTGCGATTAAGAGTTTTATAAGAGGTTTAAGAGGAAGAGGTTTAGAAGGGGATTAAGAAGAAACGGAAGAGGATTAAGATGTTTATAAGAGGATTAAGACTAAATGGAAGAAGATTACGAGTTTTAGAAGAGGATTAAGAGGTTCACAAGAGGTTTACGAGGAGGAGGAACAAGATTAAGAGATTTAAAGAGTATTAAGAGGAAAATTAAATAGTAATTAGAAGTGTCGAAGAGGATTAAGTGGATTAAGGGAAGAGGACGAGGACTGAGAGGTATATATGAGGATTAAAAGGAAGAGGTGGAGGATTAAGAGGTTTAGAAGAGAATTAAGAAGTGGAGGCTTTTCTTTCATGCTCCTGGTGCTACGTCTTGCACATTAATCGTGAAATCCACGGATTCCCCTCGTTATCATTATTATTAATATTGATATTATTATTGCTTTTTTACTTTTATTATTGTTACTACACTTATCAGTATCATTATGATAAGCATTAGTAGTCGTTGTAATAGTGGTATTAGACATTATTATTATTTATTTAACAATAACAAAACAGATCTTGTTTGTAGTGCTTGCGTCGATAAAATGTTATTTTTATTCTATAATTTTAAGCATAGTCATCTGGTCTGTAATTTAACTGGTTGTTCTTTTATGAAAACGTTTTTCCGTTCAATTTTCATTTTTTTCTTCCATTTGGACATATATTCCACTTCCTGCTTTCTAATTTGGAGTATGTCAACCAAGAACCACTCACTCTCCACTTCTTTCGGATAGTCACGATTTTTCTTATGATGCAGTCACCTCAGATTCTTGGCACCGTTGCAGCTGCAATATTTTGTAAAGGCAGCATTACTTTAGGACAAAATTAATGATTTCCTGAGTATGCGTCTCTGTGGAGCAGTGGTTAGCGTAGCTGGCTACGACTACGCGGGCACGGGTTCGAATTCTGGCCCCGGGCAGACGACGCACAGCTCACCTAGCTGTTCATCATCCCTTTCGGGTTGGTCAATAACTGGGTAGGGAAACTTGGGAAATGTCGTTGTTCAAAAATTACTCCCTCCCTATAGGGGGAGGGCGGGCTTTTGCCAATGGCGGCCAGTAGGAGGGTGCCGACAGACCGACTCTTTCGGCTGACGTCAGCCGAGCCGACGTCAGATGGTCTGTCGACGAGGACTGGTGTGTCTCTGTCCTGAGAAAGGTAAACTGTGATAATAGGAGGCGCAGCGCCAAGGCGTAAGATCCTACATACCACCAGAATTTTTAATTTCTTTTCCGTTGTCTCTTGAAGAAAATCTTATTTTCTTCTATTAAAACCGTTGCTGGTGACCTCTAGCAGTATTTAAACAGAATTATAAACAAGTAATATTCATACGCATGCGTAAAACCGAAAAACAATTATCTCCAGACTTATATAGCCAACACCACAACACCTGCAGAACACCCTGAGAACTATTTTGTGATCTCATTATTAGGTACGGCGCTCAAATTTAAATGAATCATAAAAATATGTACTGAATATTTTTATGGTAAACAATTCATATACGAGCATTCTGCATTGCCCATGTGGGGTGCCTGTGGTTCCTCCGGGCCGTAGTCACATTTCCTACACAAGAACAAAAAATGGAGGATTGTCACATTTCCTCATATTTCCAGTCATATTTCCTAAAACAAAAACATGAATACGGCGCAATTCCTACCCAGCGTATTTCCTACACAAATCAGTGCATCCGACGTAACTCCAACAGCTATAGTCATATCTCCTACAATGGACCGTATTGGCTTTCCGTGCAGCGCCGCACTCGGAGACTCGGGGAAACACAACGAAAGTACTATTTTGACTTATCGGTTCCTCTTTTCTACTTCGGAAAAAAATAATACTGGTTTTCCTTTGGAGCCAAACGTAAAAACGTGGTATCTGCTGGTAAGAAAAAAAAATGTACTTACCCTTTGCTGGTAAAGTTTTGAAGCTTGCGTCTGTGTGTGACCACTGAGGGCGAAATGCCGCGGGCCGCAGCCTCTTCCGGAGCCGCCCAAAACAGGGAAAACACAATGGGAGGTTTCGCATCTTCCTTATTTTGCTCTCCAGCAGCTTAATAATGATTTAATTTCCTGTTAAATAATTGTTAGTTTAAGTACCTGTAGCTATTTTCACTTCCGGTCTTAAGAAAAGTGATTTAGAGATGCCTTCTCGTTGGAGGCAGCGCCGAACAGTGGCGAACATCGAAAACATTGTAAACAAAGTCACCCATCCCGGGCACTGCTCTTGTCTCTCGACCCTTTAGAGTTGCCCTCGGCGCCTTCAGATCATCTCCCACCCTGGCCCTGCAGGCAGAGGCAGACCTTCCTTCACGAGACCACAGGCACAACACCAAGACGGTCACCACCTATCACAAAGTGACATCCTCTCCTCACTGTTCGACACTGTCCATCCCAACCAACACCGACGTGACCCCTCCCGGCCACCCCAAACATAGCGCCACACTGCCCGTGGTGCCCCACACGGCCTGGCACACAGGAACACTTCATGCTGCACTGCCCGAGATTTCACTCCCTTCGCACCAGCCTCAAACCATCCCTAACTAGACTCCACATTTACAAACCAACTCTAGAGGACCTGCTAGGAAGCAACACCCTCAGCCCAAACACTGCCTTCCAAGCCCTTAACCCGGTAGCAGCGACGGGCCAAATTTGTGGCTTTACCGTGTAGCAGCGACGGGCCAAATTTGTGCCATGATTTAAACCCCCCAAAATAGATGATACATAAACTGATCACAAATGCTTCGATATATATTATGAAATGGTTTGTGTGAGTGATAATTTTTTTCTCATTTTTTTCTCGCTTAGAGGTATCATTAAGAAGCATGATCCCCGCTGCTTCCGGGTTAAGTGTACACAGACCTTCCTGCAGACGTCTGGCCAGCTTGACAGGGTGTAGCCCCTGCCCCAGGGACATATCTTAACTACAACAACAGCCGCAAGCAACTTAGAAGCTGTGGTTCTATGGCTTTACCAACCCCCTCAAACACTGAAGAAGAGGAAGAAGTATATTTTGTGACATTGCCTGTGTAAGGGTTCTTATTTAGGCTGCAGGCTGGTTAATTCAGGTGCTTCAAGTCTGGAGAACCCTGTTTTCTACAAACCCTTCCCAGCCAGCAAGTACTACCCAGACGAACACTATCCTGTGGTTGAGGTTGTGTGGTCTTAGCAAACCGCATTGCGGCTCCTATGTTTAAGCTGGTTCAAAAATTTGTATGCAGAAAACACTTCGTTGGAGGTCATGGAAAGCACTAAATAACTGTATATCAAGTACGTATGGAACCAATATAAATAAAATAAAGCTTGTGGTTACATATTGAAGCCCTTGCTGTGTCTCACCACTTTTAAAAATGCATCGGCTAATCTTGAAGTAACGGCAGCCATCTCGCTTAAGGTTAACACTGACATTGTGTTGTATTAAATTTCTCTTTGAGTGCACTGGTTTTATTAATGTGTCTGTACTTCAGCAACTTGCCTGATGGGTGAGCCTCCCATAGCTCACTCTGCGAGTGGGGGTACTTCTTCGGGCGAGTGGTAAAGGAGTGACTCTCCCGCCTCGCTGGTCGCGGGTTCGATCCCTGGCGGCAAAACCTTTCCTTGTCTGGATTAATTTCTCGTGTGTTTCGTTACACGCAGAAGTCGTGTTGGAGTGTAGTAAAGAGTAAATTCTGGTGTTTCAGGTCAATATCTCGTCCCCTACTCATCTAACGGCTCGTCTGTCATATCTGTATCCTAGTAACCTTCGGACCTCCCATAAATCAATGGAAAAGATTTTAGAAATTAAAACAAATGTGAAAGACCGGAATATGCTTACGAACTCGCATTGCCACAGGTGGTGCAAGCCCGTGGCTCACCAATGTAGCTTACTCTGCTGCTGGTGAAATTGATGTACTGCATATTTATCATTAAAATTAAACTTACCAGATCTGAACTAACCTAACCTGACCTAACGTACCTATGGGCTTTGTCGCCCACGGCCACATGGACTCCCACACACATTTCGTGGCTATTTTCACAGTTGTTTTGATCTCTACACTCTTTCCCAGTGATTTCTGGGAGGTTTGAAGATACATGTACAATTCATATATATATATATATATATATATATATATATATATATATATATATATATATATATATATATATATATATATATATATGACAATAAAAAGAAGTTTATCAATCAGTTAGGAGATATCAGCACATTAGGTTAGGTTAGGTTAGATATAGTTGGGATAGGTTAGTTTAGATTTATTTCGTTAACTTTAATTGATTACCATTAATATGTGCGATTCACTTCACACCGTGCCTTTGTTATCAATGGAGGGGAATATGGAGTGCATCATATTATATTTTTCGTAAACGAGCTTAACAAATCTATATTAATCTAATTTTACGTACCTAACTCAATATAACCCTCGAGGTTGGAGTATGTTACATGGGTATAAATTATGAGTAACTCATATTTTAAGCTGTCATACCCCTTATTTGTTTACATTATATGACTTGTTTAAGCAGCAGACTGAGGTTACATACTTTTTGGGGCTAGTGCACATATTACTTAATGAATAACCTTATTCTCATTGATTATGTTGCTAGTGGACCACATAAGCTTTATGTAAATGGATATTACGCTCTTTTCCAGTTATTTTACTACTGCCGGATATGTCATAATAAACTGAAAAATATTGTGTATATTTTATCTAAAACATAGTCTAGATTCATGAAATATTTACACATCTATAATAAATGGCAGCAGCAAATTGATGAACCTTTTTTTTAATATCCATTTAAAAAAAAGAGGAGGCTGGTGTGGAGATGGGTATATACAACTATACCACAAAAACTGCGTAAAAGTTTTTATTTCAAGTCAGTAACAATAATATAGAATAATAATGTAATGTTACTATATTATATCAATAATAATAATAATAATCCTAATCCTTATAATAGTAACGGTAATAATAATAAAAAAAGTGCGTTGCCTATGGTCCGTTTCATTTCATGTTAACATAGCGGGAATTTTGATTATTGTTCCACCTGTGCATTTTAGTTTGTGAATACGTGAAGTTCAAATGTTGTGATAGACATTTCAGCTAATTTTTCAATAATATGTTGGGGAGGCAGTGGCTGAGTGTTTAGCGTGCCGGCGCTGCGTCCGGGAGATCCAGGAAGGACGGGGGTTCTAATCTTGGCCGTCACACAGCTGGGATTTTTCAGTCACCGCCGAGTGGGCCAAAACTACCTACATGCTGCCCTGAGGCCCACCGATCAACCCGGACTCTAGATTACCTCTCCAAAGAAAGCCTCAAAGATGAGCTCCGGGGGGCCGTATGAGCCAAAACAAGATGGTGCCACTATAAAACACTCGCCTGCGCTACAATGGGCAGGGCCGACCATCAGGCCCCACCAGTGAAAAAGCCTAATGGGGCAATAGGCCACGAGAAAAAAAATCCTTCAAAATCCCTAATAAACCGCCTGGCATTGATAATAATATACCACAATAAGCACACAAAAGACAAGCTTGTATCAAACAGAGTAGTCAGATCATACCCGAAGGATCTATGGCTCCTCAAATGCCTATAATTCATATCAGTTCAGGTACATTAAATGATCTGGCTGTGCAAGTGCAAATCAAGGGTATTTTAATAATATCCTGCATGTAAATAACAATTAGTATTCAAAGTAACATGAAATAGTCAATACTGTCTGTTGATTGTGGTGCTACCCAAGCTGCTTTGAATATGACCCATGTTATAAATAAATCATCTAAACTTACGTACAAACACTGACAGAGCCAGACGTCTTTTTATGTACCTACAACGAGATGAATTATAGTTACTTGAAAGGTTGTAAATCGTTCGAGTATGATCTGACAATACAGTTTGATACAAGCTTGTCTTTCGTGTGC
The DNA here is from genome assembly GCF_024679095.1 of Eriocheir sinensis. Lineage (NCBI taxonomy): Eukaryota > Metazoa > Arthropoda > Malacostraca > Decapoda > Varunidae > Eriocheir > Eriocheir sinensis. The sequence goes on along the minus strand of NW_026110302.1, from coordinate 36,162 downwards.
TTGTATGGTGTATTAAGTAAGCCGTCACCTGAACTCCCCTGTTCTCGAGGTACAGTTTGAGTTCTGGGACCAAATACTGGGAATAAATATGATCCATAGGTATGTGCAAGACGCCGTGGGCGATGCTTCCACGTGCGTGACCTTTTTCCATTGGGATTGTTTTATAGAGGGCCAGTTATGCTGTGGGGCCACGGCCTCCACAGCCCTCTCAGCCAATGTTTGTTTACATTCGTCGCCGCTTCTTCTCCTTCTTTAGACCTGATTGCTCGCCAGGGGCCTCAGGCGGCGAAGAGGCGAACGGATAGCCAATACGGTCCAAACTGCGAGTAAATAGAATGTGAAACAAAACTAAACTGTAAAAAAAAAAAAGAATTCAAGAGCATATTCATTAATGTTTTATTTGTTTGACATATCTATACAAAACTATACTGAAAAAAAGTTAAAATTTGATTTCTGGAACTCATTAATTTAAAAAAAAGGAACCTTTAAATGAAAATCGCAAGCCTGTCATGAATGGTAGTATAAAAAATAGGGCATTTTGCAGGTTTGTTATTATCTGCTGCTGCAACATGAATATCTATACAATCTGCACAGGTGCCACCGTGTCGGCAGGGCAGAAGAACCACTTTTTTTCCCTTCGTCTTTGGCAAATGCTGCACCGAAGTTCGAGAGCACGGTGGCTTTCGTGGTATAGGAAATATGACCTATAGGAAATATGACCTGTAGGAAATATGACCTGTAGGAAATATGACCTGTAGGAAATATGACCTGTAGGAAATATGACCTGTAGGAAATATGACCTGTAGGATATATGACCTGTAGGAAATGTGACTGGATCCCTGTAGGAATTGAGACTGAATAGATTTTTGTGAGTAGATGTATTGTATTCCTATTGGAAATATGACACTACTCGGAAAACTGCTAAAGTTGTAGGAGATTTGACGAGTAGGAAATGTGTCGTAGGAGATGTGACGCAGCCCCGTTCCTCCGTACCGAGGGTGGAGAGAGAGAGAGAGAGAGAGACGGACATACAAACAGACAGACACACAAAAAACTGTCTGTCTGTCTGTCTGTCTGTTTGCCTGTGTGTGTGTGTGTGTGTGTGTGTGTGTGTGTGTGTGTGTGTGTGTGTTTAATTCACCATGGCCTGATCACGAGTTGG
>NW_026110302.1:22500-32500 GCF_024679095.1 Eriocheir sinensis | reverse complement strand
ATGATATGGATAAGTATTGGACCAAATGGGGTTACAGTAGTTTAGATGTGGATAAAAATGGGAATAGTATAAACATTTAAGGACATCATTTGGGGCGAATTGCTTTGCTTTAAGGAGGAATTAAATAGATTTTGATAGTTTTAAACATATATTGGATATATGGTGTTTGAAGTTTAAGTTGTTATCAACAATATACTAAGGAATTTTATTTTGTCTACCTGGATGATATAATCCAGTGGTTTCCAAACTGGGGGGCACGCCCCCCTAGGGAGACGTTAGCTGGATACAGGGGGAGCGTGATTCCGTCTGCCAAAAATTGCGGTTTGGAACACACACACACACACACACACACACACACACACACACACACACACACACACACACACACACACACACACACGGTCCGGTAGCTCAGTGGAAAGAGCGTCTGCCTCACAACCAGAAGGACCGGGGTTCGATTCCCCGGCCGGGTGAAGATAAGATGGGTTTATCTTCTTTCACGTGTAGCCCCTGTTCACCTAGCAGTGAGTAGGTACGCGACGTCAGGCAAGGAGCTGTGACCTCGTTGTCGCGGTGTGTTGTGTGTGAGTGGTCTCAGTCCTACCCAAAGATCGGTACTATGAGCTCTGTGCTCTTCCGTAGGGGAACGGCTGCCTGTCTCGAAAGAGACCCACAGCAGAAAAAGAGGTGAATTACACACACACACAGACACACACACACACACACACACACACATGAAGGAGTAACACCGTTTGAATCATCCTCATATATATATATATATATATATATATATATATATATATATATATATATATATATATATATATATATATATATATATATATATATATATATATATATATATATATATATATATATATATATATATATATATATATATATATATATAAACAAAGGATGGTGGGGCGTGAGGATTTCTTATAAATCAATAGGGGGCATCATGTAATATACTGATATAATCGTTTAAAATATCAAAATTTGGTAATGGGCGGTAAATGGTAATAGTGTTCGTAAGCAGCATGTACTAAGTCTTGGCAGTGTTTACCGTTAGTCGGTTAGCTAAGCACCAGTTTCAGCGTTTGCTCTATTGATTATTTATGTTGGTTGATCTCCAATCATGTAAAAAGTTGAGTAGTCCGCAAATAGTATAGTGTTTAGGGAGTCAGATATGTTACTGATGTCGTTAATATATAGAAGGAACAGTGTGGGACCCAATATACTTCCCTGCGGTACTCCTATGTTTATTGGCTTGGTAGAGGAAGATTTATTGTTAAAAACTGTGAACTGTGTTCTATTACTTAAGTAAGAGCTGAACCAATCATGGATACATCCCCGGATTCCATAGTAGTACATTTTATCCAGGAGAATATCAGGTTGAACTGTGTCAAAAGCTTTACTGAAGTCGATATAAATGGATATGATGGATTTATTTTCATTGAGTGCTCTATAAAGGTCAGATGTATATGTATTAATTGCGTCGAAAGTGCTCAAACCTGGTCAAAAGCAAAATTGTTTATCATTTAAGATTTTCATTTTGTTTAGAAATATCATTAAATGTGTTTTCATTATAGTCTCAAAAAGTTTTGAAAATATTGGTAGAATAGAAATCGGACAGTAAATGGATGTCTGTTTTGCTACCTATCTTATGAAATGGGATTATTTTACCAAGTTTGAATCTGTCGGGAAAGATGCCTGTCCTGATTGATTGGTTAAATAAGAGGTTTTGCAAGTATTTCTTTGTTTTATTTTATTATGTTTACTGATATCTCATCAATGTGACCTTTTTTATTTTTAAGAGATGTTATTGCTTTTAACATAACGAAGTTCGTTATTAGTGGCATTATCATAGAGCATGGGTAGTTTCTGCGGAGATAAGAGTTGTGAGAGGTTTGTATGTGGGGCAGTTTGCTGGCAAGCTCAGGGGCGATCTTTGAAAAGTAGTCATTAAAAGCGTCAGAAAGTTCTTGTGGGGAATCCTTTACTTGGTTGTTGTAAATTATTGACTTGGTTGTGGCATAGGTTTTAGTATTGGTGTTTGACAGTTCATTTATTGTTCCCCATATCTTACTTGTTTTAAGTCTAAAACCTGAAAATCTTTGTAGGTAATAGTTTCTTTTAGTGAGTTTAATGAGGTTATTTAGGTAGTTTTTATAGTATTTGTATATATTAAAGTTAATCACTCCTAGTTTATATGATTTATACAAGGCAAATTTATGTTGTATAGACTTAAGAATTCCTTGGGTGGTCCATGTTTGTTGAAGTCTATTTGCTGATACAAACTTAGATACTTTGGGAAAACAGGAGTAATAAATGTTATATACTGTGTCAAGAAATAAATTGCAGTTTATATTTGTATTCCAATCAATTTCTGAAATCTTTGTTTTAAATTTTGTTCGATTCTCGGCGTTTCTTATCCTAAAGGTTAATTTTTGTTTCTTATTAAGCTTGTAAAGTATTGGGAGGTAGGTGGTCACTTAGGCGAAATATAAAAATACCAGAGGAGGAGGGAGCTGAAAAGTTTGTCCATATGTGGACTAAGAGGGATGGAGAAGCTGTGGAATTATAATCAGGAAATCTTGTGGGACGGGATATGTGACGGAAATAACTGAGAGATTGCATTGTGCATAAGAAATGGTTTGTTGGAGTGTGGGTATCGTGCTCTAATAGGTTAATGTTAAAGTCTCCGGAGATGATAGTTTGGTTATCAGTAAAAATGCTTTGTGAGAGAAAGTTATCCACGAATGAATTAAACTCGTTAACTTTTTGGTGTTTATCATGGGGACGGTATAGGGATGCTACAATGTAATGAGAGCTACTAGTTGCGATTTTGACTGTATAAAGTCAATCATCATCATCACACAGACAGTAATCACTCATCAGGATAATGGGTATGTTGTTGCTTACGTAGATTGCAACACCACCGTAGCCTTCGGGCCTATGTGTATGGTAGGATTTAAATCCTTCTATTCCATTGAAAGGGGCAGTGTTTGGTTTAAGCCAGGTTTCACTGATGCATATTATGTCGGGAAGCTTTGGGAGGGATTTAAAAAAAGAGATGAGATGATCATAGTTTTTGTTTAGGGAGCGAGCATTTACTTGAATTATGTTTAATAATCAATACAGTTTACGGGAACAGCTGACGTATAACAGGTGATATCATAGTACTTGCAAATATCTTCAATGTTTAAAGAGTCATACATAGAGTTAAGAATTACGAGATCTACAGCATTGCTATCCTGCCTGTCATCATCACTAAATAGAATGTCAAAAAGCTTAGTGTCAGGGAGATTCATAAACACGTGTGAGGGTGACATGGGTATAGGGTAAGGTAAGCAGAGAGAAGCATAGGATGGGGTAGGCAGGTATGATGCGGTAAACAGGCAGAGAAGAGGATGAGGTAGGTAGGAATAGGGGTGGGGAGGGGCAACGAGAACAGGGAAGGGTGAGGTAAGCAGGAGTAAGGGTAGGGTGGGGCAGCAGGAAAAGGGGTATAGTTAAGTAAGTAAAAACAGGGGTAGGGAAAGGTAAGGGTGCATATAAGGAGGGGTTAGGTGGGGGAGCGGGAACAGGGTGAGGCGGAGTTAGGTGAGTGAGGTGTTGAACGTAGTTAATCACAAGTATTCTCTACAAGTCTACTATCAGAAGCCATTTGGTCTGTCTCTCTCTCTCTCTCTCTCTCTCTCTCTCTCTCTCTCTCTCTCTCTCTCTCTCTCTCTCTCTCTCTCATCTGTTGATTGGAGCAACTCAGGTAAGTAGCTAACAAGAACATGCACCGGGAAGCACTTATTCTAGCCTGTTATTTGTAGCAATATGCAGCCGGAGTGAGTATAACCGTTGAATGTAAGCACTAAGTTTTTTATCATAAGTCTTGCTGGAAGGCTAGTTTTCTTTCATAAGAGCAAGGAAATGAGAGTGTGCCAATAGCAATAACAATACCAATAGTTATTTTGTCAATAATTATATTATGCCACTGCAGGGAACGTTCTCATTATGCTGAGGGAACATGGCTTGGCTATACACACAAAAGAAATACAGTATGTTTATGCTAAAAAGTGGAAGAAAGTATAGGTAAAAGTGAGCTTATATGAACTCGGTGCCAGGTTGGTAAATTTTATATGTAAACTGCGTGGTGTATACTTTGTGGGTAGAACTGTTGCTATATATGTTATTATTTGATTGCAGGGTAGGCGGTGGCCGAACTGGTAGCTTACTGGGCCCACATTCACCGCGTGATGGACGACGCGGGTTCGAATCCCCACGCTATCACTCGGATTTTTCAGTCACCGCCGAGTGGCTTAAAACTACCCACACGCTGTCCTGAAGACCACCCATCAACCCGGACTCTAGAGGAAGCCGTCCAAGCGAATCAAGAACGAGTTCCGGGGGGCAGCATGAGCCAATGCAAGATGGCGCCACTATAAACACTCGCCTGCCCCAGAACGGGCTGGGCCGACCATCAGGCCCCACCTGGAAGAAGCGTTGGGCCGACCATCAGGCCCCACCAGGAATATGCCTACCGGCACAACAGGCAACGACGTAAAAGAAAAAAAAGAAAAGACAAAAAAAAAAAGACTTTTGTATTCTAAGTGTTCAGGTCTAAACAGGTTAGCATCCTTCCATCCAGTTCCAGGAACCGTAATAATACATACGTAGGTGTTTGTTGCACTCCGCCAAAGATATAAGTAAAGTCTATTATTAACCCTCTCTGAATAATCTTGACGGCAATGATACTACTACTACTACTACTACTACTACTACTACTTTTTCTATTACTACATAAAATATACCTCCACCCATGTTTATTTTCCCGACACACAATCATGGAGGGCTTCATAGCATGGAGGTTATTAGCCCCATCTCTGTTCGCTAATGACTGTGGCATCCAACCATATCACTAATACTACTTAGCACTAAATCTATACATAACACCCTATCATCTATTGCGTCTAGATCCCCCTTTCCTTCCCTACTCATGTCGCTCCCGACCCACCCTAATGTCACTCTCCACCACTGTGGCCTCATAGTCCATATTGGAGATGCTGGTGGCTTCTGGGCCAGAGTGTCTGGTTCCCCTGAGACATAGGATGGCCGACCTGAGCAGGGAGAACGAAAGGCGACACCTCATCCAGGCTACAACGTGGCTCCTTGGGTGATGCTTTTTTTTTCTGAGATCAGTTCCGCGAGTCGTGCGAAGAAGCATCGGGCCCTGGGACCCATCCCGCCAGATGTGGTGAAGACGAGGGGGATGAAGCTGCCCTGATCCACATGTTGGCATAGCTGGGCACGATAACAGAAAACCTTATTCCCGATAATCGATAACTGATAATGGAAAGCCTTATCGGTGATAACCGATATTCGTTAACTGGAGACACAAATATATGCGATAATCGATAACCGATACCCGATATAAATCCAGAATTCCGATACTAGCTCGCAATAAGTCCGATAGGCGAAAACGATACTATATATTTCAAAAAAAAAAAAAGATGAATTAAAATTTTCATTATCTGTATTTTAGAAAGCTTACAAAAGCTGAAAACCACACGTTGACACGTGCCTATGGACGGTAATACTAGAAACGCCTGAACCGGTGTTGTGTTATTTGGCGTCCCCATCGTCAAAAGCTGGCGCTTTTGTTTACAAACACTGTTCTCTCGTGAAATGCAAATGCTCAGACCAGCAAGCGTAGACCTGTACAGTCTCACAAAGCTTTTTAACCGTAATTAAGAGTTGTTGGAAGGCTGAATGAGACATACAGTACCACTACCACCATCCCCGCTGTTTCTAGAACGACACTCTGTACGAGTTGTATTTATATGTACAGAGTGTCGTTCTAGAAACAGCGAGGATGGTGGTAGTGTATGTCTGATTCAGCCTTCCAGCAACTGTTAATGTGTTAAAAAGCTTTGTGAGACTGTACAGGGCTACGCTTACTGAGCATGCGCAGTTCACGAGAGACCAGTGTTTGTATACAAAAGCGCCAGCTTTTGATGATGGGACACCAAATAACACAACACCGGGTGCATTCAATACCATGGCATGCTCACAAACGAATATGAATATCAAATTTGAGGCAGTGAATAATCATTTTTTGAGCAAAGTTAAACGATTTTTCTCTTTGATATATTGATTTTTGAGTCTAACATAAAAACTAACCTTATGTTTTAATGTTGATGATCTGAAAATGAAATCTCTTCACCGAAGATATTTCATACCCCGAATTTTTTTCATACAACACCGGGCGCCCGGGCCACGCATGCGCAGTAGGGAGGAGACAACGTTTTTTTTTTCTGAGAGGCGGAAAAAAGTACCGATTATCGCTAGTTTGGTTACAAAAGTAACTAAGATACCGATATATATTTAAATAGGTAGCGGATGGCCTATAACCCGATTTTGTTATCAGCGATAAATTATCGCGATAACTTATCGCGATAACGCCCAGCTATGCATGTTGGATTCTTTCACTGTATACCCTTGTCTTCTCCTGATCGTTCCTATGGTGGGCGGCTTCCAGGGGCAGCTCACGGTGACAGGCAGCCATCGGGTCGAATATGCGAATGTCCATGAACGCCCGCTGTCCGCGCACCCAGAATCCACGGGCACTTACATCAACCCGTGCCTCTTCTGAGGTATTGGCCGTCCTGTACCGAAGGTGTTCGCCGTCCAGGGGAAGCAGTGCCGGCTCGGTAGTGACGTCTTGGCATACCTCCCCGAGCATGCTGGCTGTCAGATCCCTCACCTCATCGTGTCGAATACAGACGAAGCCTCCCTTTTTACATGTCATGGTGTGAGTGACATCGTTTGGTGATCTACATGCAGAGAGATCAGGCAGCCCCTCAATCGGCCAGCCATTTCTCAGAGCAACGGCGTCGACAAATTCTTGTTTGTTGAGGCTGAAGCCTTTTGCTCAGATTGGTAATGACGTTAGCCAGTTAGAGGCGCCTGCCTCCTGTGCTGTGTGGATTTTTCTACCCATTTCTGTGGAAAGGTGGTGTGTAAGACGGTCCAGCTCGTCTTTTTGGGCCTGTTGCCTTTCTTCTGAGATTTTTCTTTTGATTTCTCTTATTTCTGTTTGGTCTGTTTCGCCCTCTGCCTCCTGAGCGATGATCCTGTTGATGAGGGATTTGGTAAGCCTGATGGAGTTTTGGTTCTCCTTATCAGTCAGCTTCTCAGGGTTGGTGATCCCCATTCCGCCCAGTCTTGGAGGAAGTGCTAGCATATCCCTCTCCTCCTCTCCCAGAGCATATGATATTTCACCAGCGCCGGCAAGAATACATTCTTGACGGCATTTTCCAGTGGTTGGAGGAGTGGACTGATGCCGAGGATGGTGCGCATCAGGAACGTCCACCGATGTTGGATGCCGTGGGTGTACGCTGAATAGGCAGCATGTGGCTCAGTCTTGGCAATGGCAGACAGCTTCTATTTCCTTCACCCATTCAGCTACTTTGTGTCCTACGTACTCCTTTTATACTTCTGTCCCGATCACAGCACCTAAGTGTCATTGTCCGTCCTTTGTCACAATGACTCCACTTTCTCTAAAAGTTTCTGCGGCATGGTCATAATGTTCAGGTTTGACAATAAAGACAGACTTGGTGGCGTTAGGGATGTATCTTATCTCAGGGCCGGCGGCGTTCACAGTGCCCCACCACCCTTTTAAGTCTGAGATTTTACCAGCACCTGAGAGGTCATCCGCATAAGCCACCTGTTTCACCCGTGTTTTTGAGTACGCGATTTCATTTTGGAGGACTAATAGGCCCAGGGCGTGCGTAGCCATGGCTACTGGATCACCTTGTGTTGTTCCCTCAGATGATTTTAACACTGTCACTTTTCCACTGTGGCTATTTATGTATGAGTCGGTCGGGTATGTATAGGTATTTTCGACATACATAGCTATGCTAGGGCACTTGGTTTTAATATTGTGTATCATGGTCTTTCTCTTTATTGTGTTGAAGGCATTCTTGACGTCAAAAAGAAGCACTGCTTCCCACTCCACGTGGTCGAATATCTCCCGCATGGCATGGACGGCTGCTTCTCCTCCTGCCTGCTGCCCCGCACAAACTTGGAGGTACCCTGCTGCCATTCTCACATCTTCTTTGACGACAGCCATGATGCATTTGCCCACGATGCGCCGCAGGACTTCTCCGACTCCTATAGGCCTGCATCCCGGCCTCTTGTCCAGGGGAATGAGGTGGCATGCAGTCAGGGCGTCCACATAATGGCAGCTGGAAGAGGCGAGTTTTCTTGCCAGTGCTGCAATGGTGTTGCGCAGGTCACCAGCTGCATTGCCAAAGTTGGTGCTGCTCAGCAAGCTTCGCCATCCCCGTGCATCAAGTCCTGAGGGCCTCGCGCTGCAATGAGTCTGGAGGGCCTTCTTTCACACCATCTCTCCAGTTATCCTTTCATATATAACAGGATTCGGTGGTTGATGACATCCTGCCAGTCTCAGTCCCTTCAGGTCACTCGCTGGAGGATGTTTATCCCTGAGTTAACTGATCATGTCCCTGGTGAGTGGAAGCACACCCCGTGTGGAATTTTCTGACAAGGCTCGTGTTGCAGACGCAACGTTGCCTTGTCGCATTTTGTCTGCAAACTTCCGGGCCCTGTCTTCTGTGGAGTTGTTGTTTTGTTGGGTTCTGGGGAGCCTCTCCTGTATTTTTTTTTTTTTTTTTTTACAGCAAAGGAGACAGTTCAAGGGCACACAAAAAACAAACATTAATAAAAAAAAAGCCCGCTACTCACTGCTCCTAAAAAGAATCCAAAGAGGTGGCCGAAAGATAGGTCAGTTTCGGGAGGAGAGGTGTCCTGATACCCTCCTCTTGAAAGAGTTTAAGTCGTAGGCAGGAGGAAATACAGATGAAGGAAGAGTGTTCCAGAGTTTACCAGCGTGAGGGATGAAAGAGTGAAGATGCTGGTTAACTCTTGCATAAGGGGTTTGGACAGTATAGGGATGAGCATGAGTAGAAAGTCGAGTGCAGCGGGGCCGCGGGAGGGGGGCAGGCATGCAGTTAGCAAGTTCAGAAGAGCAGTCAGCGTGGAAATATCGATAGAAGATAGAAAGAGAGGCAACATTGCGGCGGAATTTAAGAGGTAGAAGACTATCAGTATGAGGAGGAGAGCTGATGAGACGAAGAGCCTTAGCCTCCACTCTGTCCAGAAGAGCTGTGTGGTGGAGCCCCACACATGAGATGCATACTCCATACGAGGGCGGACAAGGCCCCTGTATATGGACAGCAACTGTGCAGGGGAGAAGAACTGGCGGAGTCGGTACAGAACGCCCAGCCTCGAGGAAGCTGATTTAGTAAGAGATGAGATATGAAGTTTCCAGTTGAGATTTTGAGTTAAGGATAGACCGAGAATGTTTAGTGTTGAGGAAGGTGATAGCTGGGTTTAGTCAAAGAATAGGGGATAGTTGTTTGGAAGATTGTGTCGAGTGGATAGGTGGAGAAACTGTGTTTTTGAGGCATTGAAGGACACCAGGTTCTTCTTGCCCCAATCGGAAATAATAGTAAGGTCTGAGGCTAAGCGTTCTGCAGTCTCCAGCCTTGAATCGTTAAGTTCCTGAAGGGTGGGTCTTCTATTAAAAGAAGTTGAATAATGCAGAGTGGAATCATCGGCGTAGGAATGGATAGGACAGTTCGTTTTGGAAAGAAGATCATCAATGAACAACAGAAAAAGAGTGGGAGATAGGACAGAACCCTGTGGGACACCACTGTTAATAGATTTAGGGGAAGAACAGTGACCGTCTACCACGGCAGAAATAGAACGGTCAGAGAGGAAACTGGAGATAAAGGTACAGAGAGAAGGATAGAAACCGTAGGAGGGTAGTTTAGAAAGCAAAGATTTGTGCCAGACCCTATCAAAAGCTTTTGATATGTCCAGCGCAATAGCAAAAGTTTCACCGAAACGGCTAAGAGAGGATGACCAAGAGTCAGTTAAGAAGGCTAGGAGATCACCAGTAGAACGCCCCTTGCGGAACCCA
>NW_026110302.1:0-17500 GCF_024679095.1 Eriocheir sinensis | reverse complement strand
GCACGAAATCGTGGGAGCATCGCCATTGTCTTTGCGCGTTTGCCTCTATTTCAACTCACAGCAACATGGCGAGGGAACGTCGAGGCGAATCGTCCGTGAATGCGCGCAACTGTACGCAGAGGAACCCAATTTTGAAAATAAAACCCGTTGCGACGGTTCGCGATGGACGCAGGGCCTGGCGACTATGCGCGACCGCCCCTCGTCTAGCCGCTCGACGACGCTCGACGTCGCACGCATGGTCGAGAAAACGTCGAGGGCTCGTCGCTGTACGACCCATATAGGCGGGCAACACTATTCGCGCTCTCTCTTCCATCCATCCCCTACACACCACACATTATATATATATATATATATATATATATATATATATATATATATATATATATATATATATATATATATATATATATATATATACACACACACACACACACACACTAACTCACCAGAAATTAATCTTGGCACGCTGCATATCCCGACGCTCTAACGCTAAGGTTATTATTTCGGCTGATCAACCTTATAGGTTTTCAATATGGTAAAATAATCCCCATTTGGCAACGCCAGTTGCATACCTGTCAAGCTGCTATGGTGTCTTGCCATAAGATTTTGCGTTAGAGACCATAAGTTTGTGTATAAAACGGGTGTATAAAACGGTAATTAAACCATAAGAAAACCATATTTTTTTGCCATTCAATTTTTGTTTCAAAACAAATGCAGAATGAAAACACAATGTAAACACATGACCCAGTATGAACACCACATAATGAAACACAGTACTGTTTACAAAGGTTCTTGTAAACAGAACTGTTTTTCATTGTGGTGTTCATACTGTGTCATGTGTTTACATTGTGTACAACAGTACAACAAAGAGCATCAGTGAGCTGCAGCGAACCTACTACAGACGGTTACTGCAGCTCATTGAGTGAGCTGCAGTAACCGTTACTCAGCACGTTCACATGAATTTAAATATGGCGCGTACGATATATTTCAAATTGTTTAAAACAAACATATAAAAAAAAAAAAACATCGCAAGCGGAGAAGAAAACGTAAGCTTTTCAACTTACGCTGTAAGACTTGAAAATCACTGAAATTACGTAAGACTTAAGCAAAAAACGTAAGACTTGACAGGTATGCAGTTGCTTGTGTCGACTCAAATTTGATAGTCGGTTAGTAACAACCACCCAGTGCTTCAAGTAAGTAGTAGCCCGTGCTACCCTCCCTTGCTGTCGCTGATATTACTTTATTGTTTCTTGCTTCTAATTGAGCGGTTCTTAACCTGGGGTCGTGATCTCTTTGGAACGAGGTAAGTTGTTTTGAGGAATCTTGATTTTATTCGTATAGTGTAAGGTTTTCTGCATGTTATACCGTATCTACAACTTCTGAAATGAATTGTAAGTGGAATTTTTTTACAATCTGTAATAACTTGCTAATAAGCCAATGAAGTAGTCAAGAGAAATACATTATAATTTTCCTGTGTACACTAGCTTATAATTTTTAATTTGAAGTTAGTTAAACCAGGCTATTATTTTGCATTTAGGAATACTATTCTATTATTTTGCATTCATGAAAACTAGGCTATTATTTACCAGTTAGAAATAATATACTATTATTTTGCATTTATGAACACTAGGGTATTACTTTGCATTTAGGAATACTATTCTATTATTTTCCATTCATGAACACCAAGCTATTATTTAGCAGTTAGGAATAATATGGTATTAATATAAATTCATGAATATTAGGCTATTATTTTGCAGGCAGGGTAGCGGCGTGTGGCAGGACAGTGTTGAGTGCGAGCGAGCGGTCGCTCGTCAAGACGCCAACGGTTTTCACACCTCCCGCTCTCTCGCTGCCATCTCCCTTTCCGAAGCAGCGTCGCTGCCATACGCACGATGTACAAAGTCGCTCGCATATACGTTCGCATACACCGCGACCGCTTACGTTTGACGAGGGTATGCGAGCGCATACTGCGATGGTCTCTCGCTTAATTAACCGTGCGAATAATCGTGCGATTTGGACAATATCGCAGAGTTTCTGCGAACATTTTGAACATTTCAAAATGTTCGCGCGACGGGCCGGCACCCGCAAGTCGTGCGAACTTTACCGCGCGACTATTGCGAGTAATCGCAGGGATGTTGCTACGATGTCGAGCGTATATGCCGATTTCAAATATTTTCAAAATCGCCAACCGTCGCAGAGCGAAATCGCGGATGTGTGATCCCAGCATTATATTTTACTCTGTCCAAGAGAGCTGTGTGAGTGGAGCCTCCCTCCACGTGAGATGCATACTCAATACGAGGGCGGACGAGGCCCCTATATATGGATAGCATCTGGGAGGGGAAAAAGAACTGGAGGAGACGCTACAGAACGCCCAACCTCGAGGAAGCTGATTTAGTGAGAGAAGAGATGTGGTGTGTGTGTGTGTGTGTGTGTGTGTAAAATTCATTATGCAATATGCAAATTTATAATACTTCTTGGTTAATAATGCAATGCAATTGATACACTCAGCTACAGTGTTCTCCAGCAAAGCAAGTTAAGCAACCAACCTTACATTATTACCAATCATAGCTCTTGCGCCATCTGCATGTTGTAACACAGAACTACGTGCGATCGATTGATGCATTGGTTTCGAAACCTTTTTGGTTACGACCTTAAAGACAATCTAGGCCTGGCCTGGCGACTCCAAACGTGTGTCATCTAGTGTTAATTAACAATGATTTTGATGCTATATTAATTTAATTTTTTTATAGTTATATTGAATAAATTTATATTACTAGCCAACACACAATGGATTTCAATAGATTTAAAAAAGAACATAATCATAAACACAAATTTTCATAAACATGACTTTCTTTTAAGTTTAAGCCGAGTCAGAAAACGAGAATTTTTTAGTGGCTAACAGTAATGGGATGCTACTATAGTTTTTTGAGTTTTCACTATATACTAATAAATTTCATTATTAATAAAATATCCTGAAAAAAAACAAAGGTACAGACAAACCAAGGAATATCTTTTTTTAATTTCACTTGCGTTCACTTTCGTTTCATAAACTTAGGTTTATACTGCAATTTTATTTTGGAAGGCCATTTTTTCAGCTAAAGATCAGACAAGGAAAGAAAAAAAGCAATAAATCTGAATATTTTCAGAAAATATCGCGGACTTCTTCGAAAAGTTAATAATAAGTTATTCTTCAAAATTAGGCAATTAAAAAGTTTATAAGATAATACGAAGACTGCAAACTCCAAACAAATGCAATGCCCAACGTTGAGAGTGGTTAACTAGTTTTTGCCCGTTCGACGCTTGTCAGGGCGTCATCACCGCTCGGTATTGGCACCGTGGCGATATTATTTTTGGAAAAATATTCTACTTCACATTTTTTTAACATTTTTCACTTTAGGAAACTTCCCTAAGTGCTCATTGTGCAGGGTAGTGTTAAAACCTTAATTGACGCATCTTAATATAAGATGCAGACTCTCATTTCGCCTGTCCCATGGAACGGGCCGTGACAAACGATGAGCACAGGACACGTCCCTACTTTGTACTAATCATGGAGCGGAATCCTAACTTACTGACACATTGTCATTCTACGACTTCGTAACCTAATATAACCTAGTCCTGGCATTATTTAACACAACTGCAGAGTCCTAAATATTTTTTTTAATATAGTTCAATAAATTCCGCGCTGTAAAAAAAATCGTAGGTGAACAGCCCTGGTCTGATGCAAAGAGGTCAATTTCTCTTAGCACAAAATTAGATGCAAAATATTATCATGCAATCGTGGATGACATGGGAAGATTTCTATGTTGATGACCTAATGCTGTGTGCAGTCAGGATGATTGACCCAGGAGTAACGTTTGAAATTTTTGCTCATAGTCATGTATATCACATTGTATTGGGAGAGCACTGAATGAAAGGGCTATTGAAGTTTTTATTTACATATGAAGAAAAATAAGTATATTATATGAAAATAAGGGGAAAGTTACTTTGGATTTATGATTTAGAACATGATGCAACAGTTAGCCATATGGTATACAATGGAGAGGGGTGTGGCTAAGAAGGGTGACCGCTCTTTATCGTCAAACTAATGTCCTAAAGCTGTATACCAGGGTTGGAGCAACTGTAATTGTAATTTAATTGAAATGTAAGTAATTACAATGGTTTTGTAATTTTAATTGTAATTGTAATTGAAAACTCATTTATAGTAAGTAATTGTAATTATAATTAATTAAAGGCAAATGTAATTTGTAGTTTAATTGTAATTATAAAATGGAAGTGGTACTGGTCGTTCTCCATTAGGAGTGATGGGTTGCTAATAAGGATTAAATTTGCCGGTGACAATCAAGAAGTCGGAGGCGGCCGCTCCGCCACAAGAAGCAGTAGCGTGCGTGATGGACACGTCCACTTCCTGACTGCGTCCTGTAGCTAACGTGTATTAAACGAGAAACAGACGGTCTTTTGCTGCTACTGCCCTCTGCGACGTAATTCAGTTCACTTCCTCCAAAACCTTCCTGCAGTGAGGTTCAGTGACTTCAGTCCTATAGGCTCCTACATTTGCGTTGGCTGCTTACACGCTACGCTTCTTCAGAAGATACGTAAGACGATTCTGGGCATAATCCTCCTACTCATCCCCCCTCTGACTCCTTTATGCCTGTAATTTAGATCCTTAAGAATGATGCTTCCTATGGCCTCTCTGGCCTCGACCCTCAGAAGGTTTATGGGCCTTATGGAGTGCATCCTATTGTCCTAAAAAAATGTGCTTCCGTTCTGTCACCCTTCCTGGTCATACTCTTTCGCCTCTGCCTGTCAACATCTACCTTTCCTTCCTGCTGGAAGTACGCCTTCATATATCCTATGCCTAAAAAGGGTGATCGTTCCAATCCCTTAAACTACCGCCCTTTAGCTTTACTTTCATGTCTATCTAATGCTTTTGAAGCAGTCCTTAACCGGAAGATTCCTTAACCGGAAGATTCAAAACCACCTTTCCACTTCTGATCTTCTATCTGATCGCCAGTTTGGGTTCCGCAAGGGGCGTTCTGCTGGCGATCTTCTTGCTCTTTTAACTGACTCTTGGTCATCCTCTCTTAGTTGTTTCGGTGAAACTTTCTGAGTTGCGCTAGACATATCGAAAGCTTTCGATAGTCTGGCACAGATCTTTGGTTTCTAAACTCCCCTCTTTCGGATTCTATCCTTCTCTCTGTTCCTTTATCCCCAGTTTCTTTTCCGGCCGTTCTATCTCTGCTGTAAAGTAGACGGTCACTGTTCTTCCCCTTAAGCCCCGTTCACGCTGTGCCGACTCTGGGCCACGACAACCCAGCGACTTCTGCATTTGACAAGTTGGTTCCCACGCTCCAAGAAGTGGGGGGTGGGTGGGTGGGTTAGGTTTTATTGGGGTCTTGGTGTCTTGCCGACTGTCTGGGACACTCGGCCAACTAGTTGCCAGCACGTCGCGCTTACCCTCACGACTCCAGACTCCGTCACGAGGTCGGCGCAGCATTCGGCAACAGTCTCAAGACCTCTTTTAAGACATGCCCAACCCTTTCACATCAACACCCAAGACCTCGTGTACTCTAGAGTCGTGGGTAGTCGTGGCCCAGAGTCGGCACAGTGTGAACGGGGCTTAAACCTATTAACAGTGGTGTTCCCAGGGCTCGTGTCCTATCACCACTCTCCTCCTGTTATTCATCAATGATCTCTCCGTAACAAACTGTCCTATCCACTCATACGCTGACGACTCCATTATTGAACTTCTTTGAACAGAAGACCTTCTCAACAGGAATCATGAGACTCCAGACTGGAGGCTGCTGAACGCTTAACCTCAGAACTTGCAATCATTTCCGATTGGGGTAAAAGGAACCTTGTGTCCTTCAATGCCTCAAATACCCAATTTCTCCACCTATCAACTCGACACAATCTTCCTAACGCCTATCCCGTATTCTTCGACAACACTCAGCTGTCACCTTCTTCAACAATAAATATCCTGTCTATCCTTAACTCAAAAGCTCTACTGGAAACTTCACATCTCTCTCGCTAAATCAGCTTCATCGAGGCTGGGCGTTCTGTATCGTCTCCGCCAGTTCTGCCCCGCACAGATGCTTTCCATATATAAGGGACTTGTCCGCCCTCGACTGGACAGAGACACGCCAGTCCTCGTCGACAGACCGACTTGGTCGGCTAGATTTCGATCGCCGATAGAGTCGGTCTGTCGGCTCCCTGCTACGGGCCGCCTTTGGCAAAGGCCCGTGCTTCCTAGTGCAAGAGGGAGCAATCTCCACCCCCTCGTATGGAGTATGCATCTCACGTATGGGGGGGCTCCACTCACACAGCTCTTCTGGACACAGTGGATTCTAAGGCTCTTCGTCTCATCAGCTCTCGTCCTATTACTGACAGCCTTCTACCTCGTAAATTCCGCCACCCTGTTGCATCTCTTTCTATCTTCTATATCGATATTTTCATGCTGAGTGCTTTTCTGAACTTGCTAATTGCATGCCTCCCCCCTCCCGAGTCCCGCGGCCCCGCTGCACACGACTTTCTACTCATGTTCATCCCTATACTGTCCAAACCCCTTATGCAAGAGTTAACTAGCATCTCCATTCTTTCATCCCTTTCACTGGTAAACTCTGTAACAGCCTTCCTTCGTCTGTATTTCCCCCTGCCTATGACTTGACCTCTTTCAAGAAGAGTGTATCAAGACACCTCTCCATCCGAAACTGACCTCTCTTTTGGCCACTCTATTATCGGTTTGAGAGCAACAGTTAGTTTTTTTTTACATTTTCTTTTTGTTGCCCTTGAGTTGCTCTGCTGTAAAGAAAAAAATAACTGAAGTGAATGTAGCATACGGATGATGTTCATTACTATGTAATTGTAATTGAATTTGTTTTGAAGTAATTGTAATTGTAATGTAATTGCTATTTCCAAATGTAATTATAATTATAATTGTAATTCCAATTTTATGAAAGTAATTGTAATTGTAATTGTAATTGATTTTTCAAAGTGTAATTATTCCAACCCTGCTGTATACTTTTGTCTTTCGAAAGTTTTTGAAACACTACTTAATAGGAAATGGATTAAGCATCCATCAACCTTTAACCTTCTCTCTGACCCAGTTCGAATTCTGCAAGGAGCTTTGTACTGACGAGCTGTTAGGAATTGAAGGTCGTCCGAGAAGGGAATTGGGATCTGAAGGCGAAGCTGAGCAGCCGTGGGTAATTAGACAGTTGAATCGTTCCACATTAAAGACAATACTGCGCTGCCCATTACCCTAATGTATTGTATATAGTCACTTTGGGGATTTCGTTTGTCCCTCCGGCCCGCGGCGTGCTCCCAAAAGTCTCATCTGGCCCTCACTCAGAAAAGATTGCCCGCCCCTGCCCTAAAGGCTTAACTGCTGAATAAAGCAAGATTAATAAACGCCATTAAGTAAAATAACTTGTTCAAATTAGCAGCTGCTATTGTATTGGAACATGCTTCGGACCATGTGAAGAATATTCTGGGATGTCCAGTAAAATAAGGGCCCTTAGTTGCACGATGCGGTCAGTCAGCTGTTAGACACCAACGTGGCAAGACCTCAGTGCTGGAACAGTCTGCTGCAGTACAAGCGTGCGAGCAACGTGGCCGGCTGCGCTACAATACACTACTACTATTACTACAGGCCGGCACACAGCGCCGACACAATTCAGATCAACCTATTCTGAAAACCCTACAACCATAAATATTACCAGTATCTCGTACCTTTGGGCCCATGGGGGAAGGGGTATTGGGGTACTTTTTGAGAGGAAGGATCTGATAACCTCACAGGTGAGTCGATGGGTGTGATTCAGGCTTTACAAGTGTTTGTTGCGAACAAGAAATTCGCAACAGAGCTTCCCATCATAACCGATTCCTGGTCCTGGAGGCTTTTACTATTGCCCGAGACATCTTGAAAGCTTTTGACAAAGTCGCACAAATCTTTGTTTTCTCAACTGACGTCCTATTAATTTTATACCTCTCTCTGTAATATATCTAGACTTTCAGAAAACATTCGGCAAGGTACCACACGAACGATTCCTTAGAAAAAAATACTACAGTCAACGGGTATTGGACTGCAAGGATAAGACATGTTTCCCGAGTGGCTTCCATTCACTAATGGAGTACCGCAAGCGCCACTGCACGGACCCATTCTCTTTATCTTATACAACTTAGAAACAGGACTGAAGTCCTCCCTATCAAAATTCCCTGACGACGCCAAATTGTGTGGAAAGGCCCTCACGATGGCTGATTGCAAAATCAGGCAAATTGACCTTCATTAGATTATCTAGTGGTCTGAAAAGTGACAGTCTTCAATCTTGACAGATTTTTAAAACAAGCACTTTGAGTCCAGAAATATGAACCACACATACAGCATACATGAAAAGCCTCTGTAGGTCGTACAGAAGGAATTAGATCTTGAAATCACCATCAGCAGTGACCTGAAACAAATGAACCTCTACAAAAAGGTAACAGAGCTAAACTAAGGTTCATAGCGAGAAAACTCGAATACATGACGCCGGAAGTAATGTTAACTTATATAACTCGATGGTAGACCTCACCTCTAATATGTAGGACAGTTCTGGTCCCCAACTTACAGGAAGGGCATTGGATTACTAGAGAGAGTTTAACAAAGCGCTACGGAAATTATTTCATATCTATTCCATTCGAATGAGAAAAGTGACTCAACTTCTTTACGCTGGAATTAAGGCGCTTACGAGGAGACATAACTCAGGTCTTCAGGTACCTGGAAAAGTTCAGTCCAAGTTCTTAGAGTTACAATCATTTCAAATACGGTTTACTTATGTAAGCGAAACGTTTTGATATAAACATTGGCAGGTTTTTTTTCTTCAAATCAAATCATTCGTCAGTGGAACAACATTCCTTCAGAAGTAGTAGGTCTGTAACCAATCAATTTCTTTGAAAATCACATCGGCCGCTACTTTTTTGCATCAGGAGTGGACTGGACGTACGTACCGAAGGGCTTTCATCTGCTCTGTAGGCACTGAGTTGGCTGTCGGGCAGATTAAATCATAGAGCGAGCAACCTCGTAATGAGTCAACAGTCCTGCTGTTGGCAGTCTTTCCATGTTTCCATGTTTATCTCCAATATCCTCTCAGGCTGATCTATTTTCACTTTGGGGGACGGTCACTGCTCTACCCCTAAATCTATAAACAGTGGTGTTGGCAGGGCTCTGTTCGGTTGCCACTCTCCCGCCTTCATTATCTTAGAGAAAAAAAAGGTTTTATGTACTAATAAGCCGATGGTTCTACGCTGTATTTCACATTTTTAACAAAAGGCCCTCCTAAAACATATAACTTAAGGCTGGACTCTAAAGAACACTTAACCTCTGATCATGAAATCATTTCTGAACGGGACACAAGGAACTTGGCGTTCTTCATGCAGTGCCTCAAAAGCTCATTCTCTCGTCCTGACTAATCGTCACAAACTTCAAAACATGTATCCCCTATTCTTCGATAGCACTCAGCTGCTCCCTGCTTCTACTTCAACATTCTCGGTCTATCCTTAACTTAAAATCTTAGCTGAAACTTCATATCTCATCTGTTGCAATCTCAGCTTCAGGTTAAACATTTTGCATCGTCTCCAGAAGTTGTTCTCGCCTTCCCAGTTGCTAACCATATACAAGGGCCGTTGCCCTTCTATGGAGTATGCATCTCAGTAGAGCCAAAGACTTTTCATTTTATAAGCCTACCCCCCCCCTTCCTTCACTGACTCTTCCACCTCTTAATTCCGCCGCAGTGTTGCATCTCTTTCCATCTTCTACCGTTATTTTCATAATAATTGCTTTTTCTGAACTTGTTAACTGTGTGCCTCCAACACTCCTGCTATTCCATTTAAGAAGATTTTCTACTCTATCTCACTCCTGTGCAGTCCAAATTCCCTATTGCAAGAGTCATCCGGTATCTTAATTTTTTCATTTCTTTCGTTAGTAGTAAATCCTAGAACAGGGACGGGCAACATTTTTAAGTGAGGGCTAGATGATACTTTAGCAGGTAGCAGGCCGGAGTTAGAAACAAGAACCCCAAAGTGAAAAAAAAGTGAAAAAGTAAAAAGTGTAAAACATACAGATCAGTGAGACGATTGGTGCTGCATGCCATAAAGAAGTGTTTCAATGTCCGGTTCGATGAATGAGGTGACAACAGAATAATGTTATGTTCAAGGTCCAGGATCTAGAACATCGTCTTTGTTGCATTTCCACCTTCCTATGACTTGAACTCTTTCAAGAGAGGAGGCATATCAGGAAACCTCTCGGACCGTTTTATTACTCTTTTAAAGTTTTCTTCCACTCTTTAGGAAAACAACAGTTATGTGGGATTTTTTCCTCTTGTTTTGACGGCTTTCTCAGATGTAAAAAAGATGATATAAAGAGCTAATGTACATTTGCTTTGATTGGTAGTGTAATAACACTAGAATGCCTGAGTGTAAATACAGGGTTCAAGATGTCTAAAATAGTGATATTTAATACTTCATGGTACAGCGTGTCATGTTTCAAATTACCTCACATTTAGGCAGTTTTTGATGAGGGTGTATATATTACTAAATATCTTAAACAGCTTCCTCCTATGCATCAGCACAGGGAAAAAAAAGTTGGGTCTGACCTAAATAGAAGTCTTGTACATGTTATGAAAACTGAAACAGAGAATATAGAAAAACGATAATGTTCACTTGCTCGTTCACCCTCTCGCTACCCACAGACAATTACCAACCTTGATACCATTTCCATTTTTCTCTTGCGACTTCCAAGACTTATATACGATGAAGACTCGTAGCAGTTGCTCATCTACATAACAGCTAATTTATTTAGTTCCGGAGTGGTAGACACTAGGGCGGTGTCGGGGTTTGAAGCTGCTGTGTGTTGTTGATATCCCGCCTTGTTACAATAATGATTCCGGATATTTGTGGTTTCGTCTGTCTCTCCATCTTAATTATCACCCTTTAGTTATTAACGAACACACACACACACACACACACACACACACACACACACATACAAGACTGCTATATAAGGAATTGTGACAGCTTAGGCAATGTTATAATACGAATCTAAACAAGCGCAGAGTTGAGTTTTAGGCATTAATTCTTGTGTCGAAGTAGCTGGTGCCCTCGTCGACACGCGGCCTTAACCCTGGGAGGACGTCAACACTTGCTCGTTTGCTGGGTAATCGCCGCTCGAAAACCATTCACAATGAAGCCACTTTATGAGGTTCCCCGCTAGACCAAAATACTGAGAGCGACCATGACGGGCGCAGGACCCCAGTTTCCCGCCAGTGGTTAAGACAGAAATTGCTCGCGTTTTAGGTGGATGCTCGGTGGTGAATGGTAGCGACGGCGCTCTGTTTTTTGTGGAAAAGCTGCTGTAACGGGATAAAACGGAGGAGTAATGATCGTAATCGAAGAGCAAATGGCACTTTAGGTGTGTCGTGTGTAGGACTCGTACAGTTTCCCTTTAATGCCGTGAACAGAACAGTGCATGAAAGCTGAAGAGGATCAGCTGAATCGACCTTCCGAGATTTTAATTCAGAGTTGTCTAGATCCTTGCTTAGTATCAATCCCTGTATCGTTCCTTCTTTATTTCGTAAGTTAACAGACCTCAGAGATTATATCTATCATGATTCAAACATTCTTTTCAGCTCTTACGTATACTTCACAAGGATTCCTATGCAAAGAACGGACTCCCAACTCATCGCATTAAGTTCACGAGCAAATCAAGCCTACCTCTTCATAACACATTATATTACTAGCTAGAATTGTAATTCTGTTTTTCCATACCAACATGCTGATCTGATTGTCTGTCTGATAACTTGTCAGTCTCTAAAGTCAGTCATTCAGGCACACATTCCGTCTGTTCATCCGTCCGCCCGTCTGTCTGTCTGTCTGTCTGTCTGTCTGTCTGTCTGTCTGTCTCTCTCTCTGTATATATATATATATATATATATATATATATATATATATATATATATATATATATATATATATATATATATATATATATATATATATATATTGGTAGGAGTAGGTAGGAAGACACCTACCGAACGGGCGCAAGCCACTTCCGATGAGGTATATATGGCACTCGACACAATCTTCCAAACAACTATCACCTATTCTTTGACAACACTCAGCTATCATCTTCTTGAACACTAAACATCCTCGGTCTATCCTTAACTCAAAAACTCAACTGGAAAATTCATATCTCTTCTCTTACTAAATCAAGTTCCTCGAGGCTGGGCGTTCTGTACCGTCTCCGCCAGTTCTTCTCCCCTGCACAGTTGCTATCCATTTACAGGGGCCTTGTCCGCCCTCGTATGGAGTATGCATCTCAAGTGTGGGGGGGCTGCACTCACACAGCTCTCTTGGACATAGTGGAGTCTAAGGCCCGTACCAAGAGTCATGAAGGTCGAGCCGCGTACCTTCCCTTCGACAATGTAGGCACGGCCTTAGACCGTGCCTTCAATCCTTACCACAAGTCGCTCGGGAAGGTAAATGCACATACACACACTGCAGCCTACTTTTCACCTACCAGGTATATTGCACACACACACATACAAACACACAGTGCTATTCATGGAGATATAATACCTCCATGGTGCTATTACAGCCATAATATTGTCCGTTTCATTCCGTCTGTCCACTCGTGAACGTAGATGTGGCACCTGCGCATTGTGAGTTTGTGATTGCGTGAAGATCATTTGAATGTTTGTGTATCCAAAAAATCCTCAAACCATCGTATATGAACCGCAAACAGAAGATTTGCATCGATAATATACCATACAAGGACACGAAGAAACAACTTGTATATCAAACAGTATAGTTTGATCATACTCGAACGATCTATAGCCTTTCAGATACTCATATTTCATCTCATTAAGGGATATAAAGTGACATACGACTCTGCAAGTGTCTATACATAAGGAATTTTGATGTTGCATGTATAAATAACATGGGTAGCCTAATATATTCGAAATAGCCTAGCATCGCATTCAACAGTTATTATTTATTATTTCATGTAATTTTTTTTCCGTTATTAATCAATATTTACATGCAGTAGATTATTAAGATATCCTTTGTTTGCACTTGCAGAGCCAGATGTCTTAACTGAAATGAGAAAGAATTTGAAAAACCATAGATCGTTGGAGAATGTGAGCCACGAAGGTTCCCGCCTGGCTGGTACCTCTGTGCTTTGAAGGCGCGTGCTGTTGTTGTAAACAAGACAAACATATTCGCTGCAACTATAATATATGACTTTCCAATTAGGGAAAATATTTTCGCAGGTTGTTTTAACTGAACTGCAACTATTTGTCACGCCAAATTTAGAAAATAAACATATTTTTCCTCGAAGGTCTGAGGGAAGACACGGGGTAGACCTTGCCTTCCCTTCGTCTCTCCCGCAGACCTTCGTTCCAAAAATGCTAGTGACTATAGGTACGCACCGTCCTTCCCTTCGATCTTCGTCGCTAAACCTTCGTGACTCTTGGTACGTACCTCAGGCTCTTCATCTCATCAACTCTCCTCCTTACTGATAGTCTTCTACCTCTTAAATTTCGCCGCCATATTGCCTCTCTTTCTATCTTCTATCGATATTTTCATGCTAACTGCTCTTCTGAATTTGCTAAGTGCATGCCTCCCCTCCATCCCGCGGCTTCGCCACACACGACTTTCTACTCAAGCTCATCCCTTTACTGTCAAAATCTCTTACGCAAGAGTTAACCAGCATATTCACTCCTTCATCGCTCACTCTGGTAAACTCTGGAACAATCTTCCTTCATCTGTATTTCCTCCTGCCTACGACTTGAACTCTTTCAAGAGGAGGGTATCAGGACACCTCTCATCCCGAAATTGACCTATCTTTCGGCCACTCCTCTAACTCTTTTTAGGAGAAGTGAGTAGAGGGCTTTTTTTTTTTTTTAACAATTGTTAACTTTTATGCCCTTGAACAGTTTCTTCTGCTGTAAAAAAAAAATATATATATATATATATATATATATATATATATATATATATATATATATATATATATATATATATTTATTTATTTATTTATTTATTTATGTATATCATCAAAGAAAATACGGAGACGTGTGGTTTTGACAGAAACAGCAGCGTATTATGTTGACATAACATTTTGAACCGTACTAATACATCACATCAACTCGTCACAGATTGATCAAATTCATTTTGTTAACTGTCACTACTTTTACAGTACATATCTCTGACATTTTTGAACCGTAACACACACACACACATCAACACACACACACACACACACACACACACACACACACACACACACACACACACACACACACACACACACACACACACACACACACACACACACACACACACACACACACACACACACAAGACACACACACACACACACACACACACACACACACACACACACACACACACACACACACACACACACACACACACACACACACACACACACACACACACACACACACACACACACACACACACACACACACACACACACACACACACACACACACACACACACACACACACACACACACACACACACACACACACACACACACACACACACACACACACACACACACACATATACACACAGATTTCCATTATCTATGATTCACTGATGTTTCAGGCATTTCTAATTTTGAATGAAGTCTAAATGTAGTTTAAATTTATGTAAAAATGTGTGTGTGTGTGTGTGTGTGTGTGTGTGTGTGTGTGTGTGTGTGTGTGTGTGTGTGTGTGTGTGTGTGTGTGTGTGATCAGTCTGTCGTCTTGTGGAGACGGCTAAGCTTATGTCTGTAGTATGATGCAGCATCAGGATGGGCCGGTGGCCGGAAAATCACCGTACGGAACGTTGCACACCCCTCGGGGAGGACCTAGAGGACACCCAATAGGAGGAGGAGAAGGAGGAGGAGGAGGAGAAGGAGGAGGAGGAGGAGAAGGAGGAGGAGGAAATGTAGGAGGTTCAACGTAGGAATAATATATGTAATATCCCGGAATACGTATGAATTCCACAATCTGATATTTAGTGGCACTGACATGAAATAACAACAACAATTTCTTCGGAAATGCACGACCAGCATCAGACAGAGCAATGTCTTTTTATCATCCACACTATATTTGATTTTGGGCCAAACACACAAAAATATTATGCCGTTGGTAATCAAACAGCCGCAGAACCTTTTATGTTAACGGTGTTTATCGGGGGACCTTCTTCTTCATGGAGGCTAAAAAAACTATATACCAACCGGCGGAAATATGCCGGCATAACTAATTAAAACAGATCCATTAAAGGTTATTCACATCAGTGGTATGTAATACGCATGACTGGAGTCTTCTTCTTCCTAGCTTCGTTATTTCTACTTCCCCTCTGGTCTTACTTTGTGCTTGTGTGTGTGTGTGTGTGTGTGTGTGTGTGTGTGTGTGTGTGTGTGCAAGTCGAGCAATGAAAATGAAGTCATGTCAGATTTACAAAAGACTTTTGTTTTTACGTTCGGTGCATAGCGCCGATAGATTCTTCTTGTGGTGCTGCCTGTTGGTCGACCTGAGCCGCGTGTTAGTGGCATTGGCAAGAGTTTTGCCTAGTGGCGCTAGTCTTACTCGTTTGGTCTGTTTTTTTGTGGACTTCCATTTGATATTAAAATGCAAAGCAGTGTAAAAAACTAGAGGAATGAGTGATTTAGTAATTATTGATTCAACTTGAATATGGTATTGCTGCCACCAGTTTAAAGATCTGGCTGACAAAGCTCAGCTCTCTGGAGAGAAAGAACTCGTTAGAAATTAATTTATAGAGATTCGAGGAAACATTCTCAGTCCAGACAATGCTAGTAAGGCATGAGCGCAAAGCGTGATGGTGGTGCCGCGAGCGAATAGACGGAAGGACGTGACTATTTGCCACACGTTGTCCAGCCAATTACTCACGTGATTATAGGCTACTGAAGCGAAAAGGATATTCAGATAGGGAGGTAATCAAGGTTACAGCATCTAGATGCTTACTTGAAGAAAACTTTGCAGTTCCAGGTTACTATGAGACTGAAGTTACTGAACTAATTGTTACAATATAAAATAATTGAGGTCACACATTATAGTTCGTTGACTGACCTCTGCTGCATATAGTCGAATTATAGGAAATTACATTTTGATACTGGGTTGTTTTCCTGAACACTGTGTATTACACAAGAATGATGACTTAAAAAAATATCGAGGACGAAGGTGTGTTTATATTTATGATGTATCATTGTAAATAGAGACACCTTTAAAGCCAGTGTGTGTGTGTGTGTGAATGTGTGTGTGTTTGTATTGTGTGTGTTTGTGTGTGTGTATTTGTGTGTGTGTGTGTGTGTGTGTGTGTGTATTTGTGTGTGTGTGTGTGTGTGTGGCGATTGTTGAGATGAAGTTGAGCCAGATTAAAAGATGAGAAAAGGACTCTTGAAAGATATTTGTGGACTGCTTATCAAAGCAGGTAGGAAGCAACTTTCATTTAACTAATCAGAGAGAGGTAGGATTATTACGAGTTTTATATTTTGTAGGGGGCCTGAAAAGAAATTCCAAGGAGACGGGCCAGGTAAGGTAAAGGTCTGCAGAAAATGACTGTCTGAAAGCATGGTTAAAAGGAATATATATTTGGTTATAGAGACTCAGCTAAATCTACTTGGGACTCCTTATTATCGTAATATGGAGAGGTTCACTATATATTAATATTTGTTCTAGAATAGAAATATGGGGATAGCACCTACACGTATTTCCGACCGCTTGGAGACACGCTCAACATAATAGATCTCTTCCTAACCTCTAACCTTCGGCTTACTCTGTCAAACTGTTCTTCCAAGGAGCTCCCTCCGATTACAACGTTATTTCAGTATTCTAACTTATCGCTCCTAGGCCTCTGAACCCACCGAAGAGGCGATGCTTGGCATTTCGCTTCAGCCTGTGGGACTGAGGAGGTACATCGGATTTTCCGTGGAATGACGTTTCCAGGAAATACCTTCAGGTGCCCAACGCATCACTGAGGTGCATTGTCTTCTGAATGAGGCACATTCCACACGTATTTTTCTACACCTCTTAAAGCAAAAAAGCCTTGCTCAATCACGCTGGTTTCGCATCAAATATAGAGAGGCTGCTCACAAAAGTACCAGAGTCTTCACACTTGCTAATCACGACTTTACATTTTTGCCCGGCATCACAAGTTCACTCCGGACTTACCAAAACAATTTCACCAATAGAAAATGCCACAATTTGTTTTTCTAATTCTTCCAGAGACTTCTGGCAATTTTAATAAAAAATATTCCTTCAATTTAATTTCTTCATTCTCCTTATTAACCTCTACGTGCACCGCCGTCTCATCCAGATCTTCGCGCTGAATTTTTCTCTTACTCTAAAACTCCACCTGGACGTGATTCTGCGGATATTCCTCCTACTTCTTTTAATCTTTATGCCTGCTATTAAGATTCTAAGAATGATGTTTTCT
>NW_026110301.1:132500-135000 GCF_024679095.1 Eriocheir sinensis | reverse complement strand
TATATATATATATATATATATATATATATATATATATATATATATATATATATATATATATATATATATATATATATATATATATATATATATATATATATAAATATATATATATATATATATATATATATATATATATATATAAAGTAAAATCATCTTCACATTACCAGATTTATTATAATTTTATCATCATTATTATGATCACCATTGATCATCCAACGAAACAACATGCAAGTAATCAGTCAGTAGGTCTGTCAGTCAGTAAACGAGTGTCAGTCATTCTGTCATTCTGGTAGGAATAACCCCTCACACAATTACTCCTTAAATGACACTCCTCTAAGCAGGTCTGGGTGTGAGAGGGACTTATGAGTATTAGTGAGCACTGACCTTCGTCCAAGGGCACAATGCTAATTATCGTGCAAACAGGGTACTGGGCTAATTAGATCTCACCTTGATTGCGCGGTTCAGTTCTGGTCACCCTTCTATAGAATGGATATCAAGATGTTAGACGCTGTACAGAGAAGGATGACAAAAATGATTCAAGGTGTGAGAACCTTGCCTTGTGAGGCTACACTCTCTAGAAAGGCGAAAGTTGCGAAAAGACCTTATCGAAGTCTAAAAATGGGTGAAAGGCTTTAATAAAGTGGATGTCAATAGGGTTTTGGTAGAAAAAGGGTGAGGTAGGACACGTAGCAATGGTTTTAAGTTAGACAAATTCAGTTTAAGCAAAGACATAGGCAAGAGTTGGTTCACCAGTAAAGTGGTGGATGAATGGAACAGGCTTGGGAGCCATGTTGTGGGTGCCAATACCGTAGATACATTCAAGAAGACGTTGGATCAATTCATGGATAGTGAGGTAAGGTGGGGTTAGGATTATGTACAGGAGCTGCCTTGTAAAGGCCAACCGGCCTCTTGCAGACTCCTTACATTCTTATGTTCTTATGTTCAATTCGTCAGTCAGTCAACTGTTTTTATCACTTAGCAAATTAATCAATCAATCAATTAATCAATCAGTCATTCTGTCAGGTAATCAGTTATCTAGTGAAGTAGTTAGCAAACAAATCACTGCCATCCTATCAGCTTGTCAGTCACCCAAAGTTTGTCGCCAGCATAACCATTCATTCAGTCAGTCACTCAGTAAATAGGTTCGTAACCGCCAGTCAGTCACCCAGTCCGTTGGTCGGTCTATCAGTCAGTCAGTCAGTCAGTCGGTCAGTAAGGTCGTCGCCGCCATGGAGTGACTGCCACGCCTTGACCTTTATTGCCACACGTCTTCCTGCCCCTTCACGGCCCTGTCCTGATGGAGCCATTTGTCACTTCTAACTTCCTCCTCCTCCTCCTCCATCTCCTCCTCCTCCTCCTCCTCCTCCTCCTTTTTCCGCTTTCCTCTTTCCTGTTGAAGTCTCCGCTTTCTCATTTTCTTACCCCACACCTCCTCCTACTCCTTCTCCTCTGCCTCCTCTTACCGAAATCTTACCTCTCTTCTGATTATCATGTTTTTCTCCTTTTTTTTCACATCACATATTTGCGAACGAGAAAGAATAGCACAAAAACTTTAATGCAAACAAATTAATTCAAACCACCAAATTTTTGTTCACCATCGATACAGGGCGAGAATCTAGTAGCTCCCACCTTCAGTGGTCCCGTGCAGCACGACTGATTCATTTCAGAACAAGCTCGACCGACACTTCCTTCTACTTGATATCTACTTAAGTAGAAATGCGAAGTCTTAATTAATTAGTGACATGTGATTGATATATTTTCACTTAGGTTTAAGGACAGACCACCTAGTCTGGACCAAAGAGTCTGTGTGGTTTGAATATCTAGGTAAAAAAATTACTACCCTCCCACATAGCTTCTCCCTCCTCCACCTTCCTCCTCCTCTTCATCTTCTTCCCACCGTCTCCTTCAGAATTGACACAACACTAAGTGTGGCACACCTCAACAACGAACTCTACGGTATTGGGTATTTCAATTTTCTCACGCGCCTACATAAGTTACGAGTGACGGGAACATCATATTGGAAACGGATTATGTAGCGGAGAAGCAGACGACGTGAAGGGTGCCGCGGAGACCACTTGAGTCACTCCTTCACAAACGCATCTCGTAGCTCGTTTTCTTTTTCTTTTCGTCGTGTGTAAACAAGAAAAATATTGTCTACGATGGTTTTTTTTTCTAATGGAGTGTTACATCTCTCTCTCTCTCTCTCTCTCTCTCTCTCTCTCTCTCTCTCTCTCTCTCTCTCTAAATGAAAACGAATAGCTCCCACTATTGCTGCCCGCACCTACAACTCCCCGCCCCCCTTCCCCTATCCCCCTGTTTGTTGTTTCTCACCCACTAACTCACCCTTTCACCCACCCACCCATCATCATCCATTCATCCTCATCCACCCACGCTTTCCCGTTAGCCTCACCTCACCCCCTCACTAACTAGTCAAATACTACCAAATCACTTGCATTCCATTCAGTCTCTGGTCACCCTCTTCACACACCCAAGTCAC
>NW_026110301.1:77500-127500 GCF_024679095.1 Eriocheir sinensis | reverse complement strand
TTATTACCGCTGGTGACACCCAAAAAGGTTTAGGTCAGAGGGTCGCGAAGGCCCCCCTCCCCGACGAACGTGTCGACGGGAAACGAAGCTTCAAAAAGGACCCAAAATTATTTTAAATGCCATAAAAGTTGGCTGATAAAACCGTGTAGGTTGCCAGTGGGGCTGTAGTCAAGGGATACTGCACTCCTTCGAAGAGGAACTTTAAGAACAATCATGTACACAAGGAACTCTAGTAATAATCTAGCATTAGCTACAGAAATGGTTTCTCCATCTGTCTAGTTTCCCTGTTTAAAACACGAGATCAAATCAGTAGATAGCCTATAGGCGTCCACTGGCCTATTAAAAAGGCCACTCGTTTGCACAGTGTCCACAGCAAAATATACACCCTTAATGAGGCTGTGTTGCCCATCTTCCCCAATGTTTCAAGAAAAAGTGACCGAAGCGCATCATAATCCTTCCGTCCAGTGAACGCGCTCTTGTTTATGAGGGCCGTGCGCCCGTTCCCGGGATTGACCTTCGAGCGGCTGAGAGATATTTAATCTCCCGGATTTGACACGAATGAAATGTCCATGACAATCTCACTTTGAAACAAGAAGTCCCTGGCCGAATAATCTGCCTCCCTTGCTACCCTGCTAAAGGCCTAACTGCTGTTGCTGTTAGTGGGTGATTAGAGGCAGAAGCCATTGTGGGATTAGTAAGGTAAGTAAATACCTCTTGGTTGCACATGCAGCGTAGGAGGAGCAAGCACCCTTTGAAGACTGCTACACTCCTTACATGAGAACAGTTACCGTTATCCTTGACGGCACTGTTCTTTATCTCTACCCACCCCTCATAGTCCTCTGGTCAGGTTTCTCTGCCATTAAAAAGAGTTACTAGTAAAATGAGGAGTAAAATGGTAAAAGAAAAAAAATATTGCTGCAAAAATAAGTAAAGTAATAATCATTCACCGCTAAGTATATGCTCACTCCTCCCCTATGCTTTTAAAATGCATAATAAAAGAGGAAAAAGAATAATGAGTGAGGCTTAGCAAGACATAACTTCTCCACTGTGCAATAAAACACACAAAAGAAAGGAGAAAAGAAAATGAATGATTATACATGAAATGCGTAACAATGTTACTCAAGAAAAATATTAAACATCCACACGCCAGAAAAATCAACAGCTGAAAAATCTAATAGATTAGATACGGCCCCACACGCCTAAACACGTGAACATAATAATAGTAATGCACCTGAAATAATGTTACAAGTGGTGTAATTACTGAAACCGTATCAATGAGTGTCAGCTATAATGTGTTAAAAACCTTGAAGACAGCAACTCGATACCCCACTACTCAGCACGCTCGCGTCCTTCGCCTCGCCGGTGGCAAGGGCAGGGCTGCAGGGGTGGCAGGGTCTGCCGTCCCCCGTCTGGTAGCGGTGGTGGGAGGGGCGGCGGGCAGACAAGATACGCCCACCAGTCACCCTCAAAGGTCCGAGTTGCCTGGCGAAGATAAGTGCGCACCTACGACGAGTTGTGTCGTAGGAAGAAACAAATGCCTGGACACCTCCAAGGAAACTTGGTTGTGTGGAGGTGCGAGGCGGGGCGCGCGGGCTGTGTGGAGGTGCGGGGCGGGGCGGGATGTGCTCTCGGGTGCGGCTGTGTGCTGACTCGACTCACTGGGGCAGGAAAAGCCGCGCGCTGATGTCAGCGTATGCTTGCTGTGTCCGATACCGTTCACTGCCCCCACACACTGTCACTGAAGCTACGTTTGAGAGAGATATAACAATTCAGGTAGTTCGTAACCACCCTGCACATCATTTATGTTAATAACTTTTGAGCGTTACCTTTTTTAACGTGGTTAACGACAGGGCGGCCACCAGCCACCATGCATTTTATGTTAGATTAGAGATAACACCTATAGAACACTTCGGAGAGGTCCGTAAACCGCTGTTCACCATTTTTGTTAGCGATTTTTAAGTGTTTTTTGGTTAATGCGCGAACTGTTATCTCACGTGAGGTCCGGTATACCGTTGCCTGCTTTCACAGTTGATAGAAGTCGTGAGATAACAGTTCGCGCATTAACCAAAAAACACTTAAAAATCGCTAACAAAAATGGTGAACAGCGGTTTACGGACCTCTCCGAAGTGTTCTATAGGTGTTATCTCTAATCTAACATAACATAAAATGCATGGTGGCTGGTGGCCGCCTCGTCGTTAACCACGTTAAAAAAAAGGTAACGCTCAAAAGTTATTAACATAAATGATGTGCAGTGGTGGAACTACCTGAATTGTTATATCTCTCTCAAACGTAGCTTCAGTGACTGATTACACAGCACAGAGTGAACAGTATCCAGTTTACAGTAGTAGTAGCAGTAACATGAGCAGTAGTAGCAGTAGTAGTAGCAGTGGTAACAGCAGAAGTAGTAACAGTAATAACAGTAGTAGCAGCAGTGTAGTAGTAGTAGTAGTAGTAGTAGTAGTAGTAGTAGTAGTAGCAGTAGTAGTAGCAGTAGTAGTAGCAGTAGTAGTAGCAGTGGTAACAGCAGAAGTAGTAACAGTAATAACAGTAGTAGCAGCAGTGTAGTAGCAGCAGTAGTAGCAGTAGTAGTAGCAGTGGTAACAGCAGAAGTAGTAACAATAATAACAGTAGTAGCAGCAGTGTAGTAGCAGTAGTAGTAGCAGCAGTAGTAGCAGTAGTAACAGCAGAAGTACTAACAGTAATAACAGTAGTAGCAGCAGTGTAGTAGCAGCAGTAGTAGCAGTAGTAGTAGCAGTAGTAGCAGCAGTAGTAACAGCAGAAGTACTAACAGTAATAACAGTAGTAGCAGCAGTAGTAGCAGTAGGAGTAGCAGTGGTAGTGGCAGTTGTAGGAATAGTAACCGTAGCAGTATTTGTAGCAGGTATTGATAAGTATTATACAAATACTAATACAAATATAAATCATTACCATACATGCAAAACACTATGACACCAATTAACTACTCCAAGTATATTGATCCCGGCACATCGTCACACTCGACCATTCGTCCATTCCCTCCCTCCCTCCCCGCCACGACTCTCGTCAGTCCTCCTGCCACTACATTTTACACTCAGTCATTTTTATCGCTTCTGCACTTTTTACAGCCTTTTTTTATTGTTTTATTACATGGTTTTATTACTACACCCTCACATTTTTTCCTTTATCTCGCTCGTGATTTTTGTCAGGTCTGGTCATTCGTTCTTTTATCTCCACTTTTGCCCACTTCTTTTTTTCAAGGGTCCTTACATTATGTGACTCCAGTGGGGCTGTTTTTTCACTTTCATCTGTCTCACTGTACGCATGTTTTTGTTCTTGTTTCAATTTTTAGGCGCTACTTTCATCACGCTTTGTATATTTCGCTCCACGTATGTTCATTTAGCATACTATCACCACCATCATCTCCACCTGAACAAGTAACTCCACCCCAGCCATCCAACCATCGCCACCACGACCATCACCAGTAGCAGCACCTCCAACCCCACTCCATCAGTATCACCATCGCATAAAATCCTAAGCCAATACCATCACAATTACCATAACCATTACCGCCACCACCACCACAACCACCAGTACCATCACCACTTATCACACTTTTATCTTTCATCCCAGCAGCAGCAACTCTACTACCATATTATAACAAATTATTAGTTATCATTATAATTGTTTTAGACGACATCAGTAACATATAACAGGTGTGTTCCATGATAGTTGCAAATACCTTTTGTGATTCAAGCAGATTTGTCTGACGGTGTACACACACACACACACACTAAACGCATTGTCCGCCTTAATAACTATGAAGACTGACAAAAAATATTAAAACAAGCAGGACTATAAATATCAACTACTGTTGCCAGATGATCCCCGAAAGTGAAACATAGGCGAAAACTACACCATTAAAAAAGAAACTACAAACTAACTAGATACCGTGATTAACTAACGAGAAAATTAAGCCTCACGTAGCTCGTGTTGGTAAAGGAAGAACCTCGCCTCCGTAAATCCCAAAACAAAATACTCATCCTCAGCAGATGATTATCATCCCCGTATTACAAGCCGTCCCTTCCTCGGCCATTCATCATGGAGGGAGGAACACAACACAAAGGAACACACAGGAAGAACAAACAACAGCAGACCTGCTGGTCCTTACGAGGTTGTTTGTGACAAGCTACGCTAACTATCTAATCAAAGGTGGAAGATGAAGGACAGCAAAGGCGAAGGCTCCTCCCCACCCCCCCATCCCTCCAGCCAAAGCTGGCAGGAAAGGAAAAAGAACCATGCAGCATGGAAAAACTGCATGGAATTTATGTAGGAAAGAGGAAAGAACTACCATTACTGCTACCACTAACGGGGCGATAAAAGCGGACAAGGACACCAGTATTCGAAAGAACTTAACGTTATTACGACAATGAGTAATATCTTAGTTGCTGGTTGCATTCAAAACACTTGTCTAATCTATTCATGAAGGACGTAACTGTTGTACTATCAACGACATCACAGGGTAGAGAGTTCCAAACATTAACAACTCGATTGAAGAAGAAGTGTTTAGCTTCGTGCGACGAGAATCTTTTACCACTTATCTTCAAATTGTGATTTCTTCTTGTTCTATTTGATCGATCAATTGTAAAGTAATCTTCCGCATTAATATCACTGAATCCTTTGAACATTTTAAACACTTCTATTAGATCGCTTCGCATTCTTCGTTTTGATAGGCTGAATAAATTTACTTCTTTAAGCCTTTGTTCATATGATAAATTTCTCAACCTAGGAATCATCTTTGTTACTCTTCGTTGGACCCGTTCCAACTTTTCTATGTCTTTTCTGTAGTAGGGAGACCAAAACTGTTCACAGTACTCTAGACGGGGTCGAACCAACGAATTATACAGTTTTAATATTACTTTTTCCGATTTATTATTAAAGACTCGTCCGATGAAATCAACCAATTTGTTTGCAGTTTTAACTACCTCTGAACAATGCTGACCGGGCTTTAAATCGCTTGATATAGTGATTCCAAGATCCTTTTCTTTACTTACTGCAGAAAGTTGTTGGCCATTCATTACGTACCGAACGCGATTGTTATTTTTTCCGATGTGCAACACTTTACATTTCTCAACGTTAAATTTCATTTGCCATTGATTGGCCCAACGTGCAAGTCGATCTATATCTGATTGTAAAGCTTCTTCGTCGAGTGTCGCAGTTACTTTACTAGCAATTTTTGTGTCATCAGCAAATTTTGATACTTTGCAAGTGAGCCCATCATCGATATCATTAACATAAATTAAGAAGAGCATGGGGCCAAGCACTGATCCTTGAGGTACGCCGCTTTTGACATCGAGCCAGTTAGATGTAACACCGTTTAGAACTACTCTCTGTTTCCGCTCAGAGAGCCAGTCCGCAAGCCAATTGTGAATGTTACCCGAGATACCGTGCGCCAGTAGTTTGCTGAGCAATCGTTGGTGGGGGACCTTATCAAATGCCTTTTGAAAATCCTGATATATGATATCTACTGATCTGCTTTCATCGAACACCTCAAAAATATAGTGAAAAAAATCAAGTAAGTTAGTCAAACACGAACGTTTACTACGGAAGCCATGTTGCGATTTTTTTATTATATTATTTTCTTCGAAGAATTTCACCATATTGTCGCGAATGATAGTCTCCATTAACTTACAAACAATAGATGTCAGGCTAATTGGTCGATAATTTCCTGGATGAGACTTGTCCCCCTTTTTGAAAATTGGTGTGACATTTGCAAGTTTCCAATCCGACGGAACTTTTCCAGCTGTTAAAGATTTATTGAATATGATGGAGGAGGAGCACCGGAGAGAGAGAGAGAGAGAGAGAGAGAGAGAGAGAGAGAGAGAGAGAGAGAGAGAGAGAGAGATGGGGAGGGTGAGGAGGAGAAGCCGGCAGAAGAGAGGGAGAGAGGAACGGGGGAGGGGAGCTGTGGAGAGGGAGGAAAAAAAATGAACCGGTGGGGGATATGGAGGGAGAAGCAGGAGTTTGGGGGGAGCAGTTAGGGGGATGGAGGGGAAGTAAGGGTGGGGGGGGATTTGGAGAGGGATTGGCTGGGGAGAGGTTGGAATGTGGGAAGATGATAATACTAATGATTGGGGGGGGGGGGAGGTTAAAGACGGGCAGAGAGTGGCAGAAGGGATGACAGGGGGTAAGACAAGCTAGTTAAAGGGTGTGGGATATCGCTAATCATATCAATACCTTGTTAAAACTTAACGCAGTCCTTCCCTTTATTCTTTTTTAATCCCCATACTCTAGACTGGGTTAGCGTTAATGGTTTGTCACGGGTGTGTGTATTCTTCTAGAGTTCCGTTCCCGATCGTCATGTCCTCAGTAATCGGTCAAGCTGCGAGTGTAGCAACCTCTAATAGTCCCTTGTATGATGGCGTGATTCAGAATACCTACAATACCTGGTGACTGGTTAGCCTTAGTCATATTTAGGTGGAATCCTGGAATACCCCCAGGAATAAGACGGGAATTCAGGTGTCAGAAAATAAAAGAGACCACTAAAAATAAAGCAGAGAGAGAGAGAGAGAGAGAGAGAGAGAGAGAGAGAGAGAGAGAGAGAGAGAGATACTGTACATGTTGAATAAAACACCGAAACAAATAAAAGAGGGATTTCAAAGGCTGCGTTAGGTGAAGTATACGAGTTTCAGAGCTTTGGTTAGGCTTAATGTGTCGTGATGAAACTACGCGCCGGGCAGCTTCATTTGGACCCGCACGGAACGACACCCGGCTCGAAACACCAATACGGAGCCTTGACGAGCTCAGGATACTTCGCTCGTTCCATCATTACCGGAAGCCTTATGGACGAGCTAAGCATGGACAACACCAAGTATAAGCTACATACACAACCTCAGTGTAATAAAAGATGCATTACGTAAAATTAACACACTATCGAGATTTGCTACGGCTTGTCTTGCTGACCCTAAGACCCTCCTCTCCTCCCTTCCCCTTCCCTCCTTCCTTCCCAGCAGCCTGAGGTGTGACGATTCTCTCCTCATCACTCCCTCACACTCGCGCTCCCCGGTTCCTTCACACTCATTCCTCGGCACTGTGTCAGAATGATGCCCCGTTCATGCTACACACACGCCGGCCGCCCCGTCCCTCTCGTCAGGGCGGGGCAGAGCGCGACTCACACTCCGATCATCGCCGCGGCGTCAGCATCACCAGCCAGGCACCGATGACGTCACGGCCAGCAGCCAATCACAGCACGGAACAACCTCCTTCAAATATTACTAATTATACGCCTTTAAATACCTTCAATTTACTCCCCAGGCGATTCTCAACACGGACAAGCTTCATAATCACTGTAATAATCAAGAATAGTCTCGCGGGAAGGAACAAACTGGCAGGACAAGGCTTCAGGCGGCAGGGCACACTCCATCCTCCCCAACGGCCTCCCCTGCCTCAACCATTGTCTATACGCCGCGTCCCTTCCTGCAACAACCACCACACCGTTTCTCACCTGATCCTCGCCTCGCCTCGCCTCGCCTCGCCTCAGCACGCCGCCGCCCGCCTTGCACACGCGCGACACACCCGCCGGGGACCTTAACACGCACGGCACATGGATACACCCTCACTCTGACACTTTCCGCAGCACACTGGCTCGGCGTGACGTCACCGATGCGCCTTTGTTTTACCCACACTGCCCAGATCAAAGACTATAGAAGAAAGATGGGAAAGCTTCTACGTAAAAGCGATAAAGAAAAAGTGAGGCAGATATAGACCAGCTGCGCCATCTGTTGGGCCGACGCCAAACTATATCAAGTACGTTGTCTGCAAGTGCACGGTCTCCTCTTCATCTTCTTGTGACCTTATCGCTTTCTAGTTTGTATCATATGTATGCGTAGATCTTATTTTTGACTTTATGTATCAACAATATTTATTTTTTCATCATTCATTATGTGTTATATGATTATTATGATATCTTTCATCAGGGGTGGGTGGTAACTGCGAAGACCATAGTTCATGAAGTGTATTTTTACACCCACCCACACACACACACACATATATATATATATATATATATATATATATATATATATATATATATATATATATATATATATATATATATATATATATATATATATATATATATATATATATATATATATATATATATACATAAGTTAATTAGAGTATTTTGGACAAAGAAACAATGCTATAAAGGTAAAGTTCAGTTGTATTTGTCTATAAAATTATATACAACCAATATTTGCAGCCATATAGATACATGGTATGCATTGTGATCTATAGAAAATGCATGAACACAGACACACAAGCAAAAGAAAATATGAGAAAGAAATATTGGTCTCATAATTATACACAAAGTAAAGAAAGATAATCAGACAGTAATACAAAGCAATAATCTCATGCAATATAGGAATGAGAATACTAAAGAAAGTTACACAACAAATAGACGAGTACACTCACTTAGAAAAGGTACATAATACCAGGCCATATAAATTGGTTTATACCTGTCTTACACAAGGACATAACTTGAAGAAGACTAAAGCAAACATGTGTAAAAAGCAGAACTTATAAAGATTATCTGAAGTACACATAAAATAACATGCATTTCACACATGCAAGCAGATGCATAGGCCAACAAAGCATAAGGTAAGCATAAACAGAAATCAAGCAAGCACAAACATACAGCAGATAAACAAAATCAAGCAACAGGCACAAAATAAAGCATAATTTACTTCAAGCAGTATACATATCCTTGAGATTAGAAAATCCTTTTTTTCTGTAAAGATACAAAATAGTATTATGTACTATATAGGTATTAAGTATGTGCAGTTTTTGCTAATTTCCTATTCCGTTTCTCACCACAGTCTCCAATACTTTCACCTCTTCCCCTTTTTCCTAAATTTCTATTAAAGAATTTTACATAGTAATGAGTTCTCACACTAACATATTTTTTCATCATAATTTTGTGAGGTTCCTCACATAAATCGTTTTTTCTTTCAGTCCTATTTTTCATTACCTCTAACATATTGGCACTCACATTCGACTTGAAAATAAAGTCTTTAATGTGTGCCCTAAAAATGAATTCATATTCTTTGATCATTTCAATGACCAATTTGCTAGGATCCTTTAAATATCTTTTATTTTCTAAATCTTTTAGTGCTTGGTATATATTATCAGATGTGACTGCATAATTAGGATCAGTCACTTTCAATCTACAAGTTTCACAGTCATGATGCTTACTTATTACATGACACATGTAACCTGCTACATACGATATTGCATTTTCCTCAGTCCCATCATATGAAGTGGAATTAAATGTTGTATTACTTTCCTCACTTAAAGGATCAAAAGATGAGAAATAATTTGCCAGCGAGTTATTCTGAAAAGACTCTAAATTTATGCAATTACTTTGTTGGTCATTTTTTGAGGAATTATCATCAGGCTCTTCTATGTCACTGCTCACCTCTTTGTCATGATCAAAACAAGGGTTAAAAGATGAAAAATAATCAGAAAGAGCATTATCAATGGTACTGCCTCCTACTTGCTCCTGGCTTTCTAGATTTTCCTCCTCAAAATCATCCTCAATGCCCGAGGAACTCTCTTCTTTGCCTTTGGGTTTAATCAGTTCAAAAGTATGAAACTTGTCTATGTCACTCATTTTCATGAATTGTAAAATAGGCATTGCATCATCCAAACAGTTAACTGATGACTGAAATATGTGGTTGCTCATCATACCATTTATTAGCTTCTTAAATATTTGACAAGTTGGTGCGTCACTGTTTCCTCCAGCATTTCGGATGGTGCTAAATACATTTTCTAGGGCATCTTGATTAAGCCTATTAGTCATCAAATACTTATAATTATGATTTAAATGCACATCTTCCCAAAGTAATTTTATGCTTGCCATATTCAGCCTCCACCCAGAAATGCATGGAAGTGGTCTTTTAGTGCCAATTACTTCCAAGGAATTAATCCATGATTCGAATTCAACTAGTCTTTCGAACTGTCCATTTTTTTCTGACATGGCACATTTACTACTTTTGAAGTGGTTTATTTGACAGCTATTAAATAAATCAAATAGCTTATCCATTTTTTCTACAAAAAATGCTGTTTGAGAAGCTTCAGATGGCAAGGCCCTTAATTCTGTATAAGTGTGTATGCCTGCTGCAACACTCTGACTGAAAACTTGCGCAGCTAAGGAAACGCGCGTTCTTTCAAATGTATTGCAATATATATGTTTTGCTGAGAGCTTAGGTGCCAGGCGCAAGGTCATGGCATTGTCTCTTCTGTAAAACTCTTCAATATAATGCCATTTTACCACTGAGTTTTTTATTGACAACAAAATCATATTTCATCAGATTATTACGGACACTTTTAAGCAGATGTGGTGTGTCATAAAAGAAATGTATCTTTTCCTCATTGTGTATTATAAATGGAGACTGTGGTGAAATATTTAGCTTTAGGTAGAGACTTCTATTTGTTGCATCTTGATCACATATGACAAACTTAGGATGTAAACCTGTATCCTTCAACTTGGTCAAACAATCTAATAGCATGCACTTGAGGACATCTGGCTTAATGCTCTTACTAAACAAAAAATAACCTAAAGTCTGTTTCCACTTAGAGGCTAAGCCCTTAACCATAAATACCATGGCATACTTTGCAGTTGAGTCTGATGACCCATATACACCTAAATTTTCAAGTCCATCAACCTCATCTTGGGCTATGTTATAATTCAACTTCTCCTTGACAGAAATTGCATCAAATGCTACTCCACAAACTTTATCCTGCTCAGACATATTTTCAGCCTTTCTTTTCAAAATTTCAAAGAGGGATTGATTCCAGCCAACACTGAACATAATTCTTTTCATCCAGTATCTTAGCATCC
Organism: Eriocheir sinensis; assembly: GCF_024679095.1. Lineage (NCBI taxonomy): Eukaryota > Metazoa > Arthropoda > Malacostraca > Decapoda > Varunidae > Eriocheir > Eriocheir sinensis. The sequence continues at coordinate 116,621 of NW_026110301.1, read as the reverse complement.
TTGGAGTGGGGAGGACAAATATGTGTGATAACAAATTATAGGTTCTTGCATTCCTAAAATAAAGGGACAAGGCAAATGAGCGTTGCTCATCTGAGTAACGTCTGCCCTTTTTTTTGGAACCTGCTAACTGGATCTGACTTTTGAAAAACTCAAGGCCATAACCTTTTAGGTATTTAGAAGCATTTTTTATTATTTCTGAAGGTAGTGTGCATTTGGAACAGTCCTTCCTGACCTTCTTAAGTAAATGAACTCTTTTCAATAACCTTTTTACTCTATTTCTTTATCTGTGGAGGAGCTTTTATGTTTTTGATTTGGAAGATGATGATTTCCTTGTTTCTGTATAACCAGCAATATCTGTAATGTTTTAAGTCTCATGTGAATATGTTCATTTTAAATACAGTTCAGTATACACTTCATAAATATAGATGAGCAGACATGACAAATGTATTTAGTAAGTGGCAACATTCCAATATGATATGGTTATAAACATGGAGGAGAGTAAGATGACCAGAAGGGTATATGTTAGTGAGATAGAGGGAGGGAATGCTAGAGGACGACCTCCAGTGAAATGGAGGGATAGGGTGCAAGAGTACGTTAGGGAGAGGAGGGAAAGATCTTTGAGAAACTTTGAGCAGGCAAGGAGGGAGTGTCTGGATAGAGAAAGTTGGAAACTCTTCTGCCGTGGCCATCCCCTGGTGGGAGCTCCTAGGAGCAGGCGTCCATGAAATGATGATGATGATATAAGTAAAATATTCTCTTCCATATCCATGAGAAAGTGGGTGTCACTCAGTCCAAGCACATCCATTCCCCCTTTTATACAAATCTTGACAACCATTCTTCTCTTGAATTCATTAATTATTCCATTCTCATTAAAACATACAACTCTCAACACTTTTCATATTGCCTTATTCACACTCACTTTCCTGTCACAATTTGTCCATTTTATCCACCCATTGAGGGGCCACGGACAGATATCTAGCCCAGTGAAGTATTAGCCCTAGGAGCTACACCTTAAGTTATACACCTAGGCTGCGTTTACACCAAGCGAGTCACGTCGAGTCGTGTCGCGTCGAGTCGCGTCATGACGATTCATGACGTACCATGAATCGCCACCCCAGTTATAACACTGATTTATATCGGTTTTTGAAAGAAAACGTTTACACCGGATGCGTCGAGTCACGTCACGTCGCATTGCGTCGCGTCACGTCGTCACATATAGGGCTGGACCTATTTTTGACGTCAGTCACAGCGAGTCTGCCGTGGTGTGTTCAAGCATGCTGGTGGAACTCCTAATCAACTTAGTTCAAGAGCCCCCTGCTATATATGATTCCAGTGACCGTAACCACCGGGATCGTGATGTCATCGCTGCTTTATGGAAAGAAGTTTTCAGTTTTACGTATCATCCTGAAGCATGCACACCATTCACTCAACCATTCATACATATGTTACATACAATACACACACTGTTAAGATTGGGGCCTATCACAAAGCTATGTTAGTAGGACAAGGGACAAGGGGGAGTGGATATATTCATATACTTACTATGTATATTTTCAATATTTGTAAATAATAATGTACACCATTCATATAGCATCCGTTACGTTCAATCATACTCAAGCATATGCCAAGAAATTATACCCGTCACCAAAAATATGAAGTAAATCATAACTCGCTGATCCCTTCTGGGAGGAAAACGGCTCACCCAGACACATGAAAATCAACTTACGTATGATAGAAAAAAAAAAACACCAGAAAATAAAACAAAAGAAGAAAAACAACAGCAAGAAAAGAACTAAAAAGAAAATAAAAAGAGAAGGATTTGAAAAATGCCAATAGAAAATAAAAGAAAGAGTAAAAGACCAATGGAAAACAAAATAAATACGATAAATTAATAAAAAAAAAAAACGAAAACATGCATCCATTCTCCATGAAATCAAATGGGTCATTGAGTACTGACTTGACTCGGGCTGACGCAGTCGGTGTAAACGGAGTGGCGTCAATATGAATCGCCTCAAATGACTTGACGTGGCTCAACTCGACGTGACTCGCTTGGTTTAAACGCACGCAGCCTTAAGGTGTACTAACAGTGCCAACAACGTCAAGGCGGGGATGGGCTGAGATACCCATCTAGGAGTACCTATGCTTGCTAGCCTTTCCCCAATAACCGGTAGCTAGCTTTGTTGTGGCAATCTCGTAACCTCACATTAACCTCATTGGTTACGATACAAATGCTCTTTCATACTACTTCTATACTGAAAAATCATCACCTAAAGTAGTATGACATAAACATATAATTATATTACAGTATTAAACTGTTTTGCATGCTGTACAATTTATAATATCTGTGCATGATGATCTCATATAACTTACTTGGTGCAACAGGCTCAGAGATCTCTAGTTGTTCAGTAGGATGATGGTGTTCTCTTGAAGCACGTTCCGCAGCTTCTGAGGTCACTGTAAGATAAAAATGTGTCATGCTCTTACAATGAGCTAAAGCTACTGTATGCTAATGATTTGATGAGATATTATGTATTAAAAGTGTTTGGATCTTCAATATTTTATGAAAGAGTATTATTCTAATCATTCTTTGTTACATTATCTTGAAACTTGAAAACAATTTAACCCTATTCTGTGATGAACATTGATAAAATACCTGTATTTAAATCAATAATTTAAATACAAACACTAAAAGTAGAAAATGAATACTCAAAGCCAATTCCAAATACCATTAGCAGCATCTGTGTTACCACGTGTGTCAGCAGGTGGCACAGTAGTCATTCTCCCATCACCTTCAGTATCAGATACGTCCTTTAGGTCACCTGATGATAAAGAATAATGTTATACAGAGTTAGAGTTGACCTACAGTTTTATTAGGTTATTACACGCCATTGTTACCATAATATTAGACTATGATTTACCTAGATACAGGTATGAATACACAACATTCCTGTAACACAGTTACATATAAAATTACATACCAAAACTCCCATCATCTTTGTCATATGTGATGTTTATGCCCACATCAGATGGTGTCACATACTCGATAGTGGTGTTATTGGTTGTTCTTGATGCTGTATATCAGAAATGGAAATTGATAAATCACATTATACATGAACAAAACAGTAATCTACTGTACAGTACAGAAAAAGTAAAACTGCATTGTAGCTCCACGCCTCTATTGTTACGACTACACTAACGAGAACTTCATAGAACACATTTCATTTATAGATTTATACATATCTATAGCACTGTCGCCTTGCTTCCTCGGGGAGCGTCCCCCATACACTTTTCCTGGCACACTAAGCAAACTTATTTCTCTATAGTTGTTACACTCATTCTTACTCCCTTTACCCTTGTGCAAAGGCACAATAATTGCCCTTCTCCACTTATCTGGAGCTTTCCTCTGTTTCCACGCAAGAACGCATATCAAAAACATCCATTTTACTACTGTGTCTACATATCATAAACGTAAAAAGATTAAGGTTACTGGGGATCCATGGGGGCAGATACCGTTAGCCAGGTTAGGTTAGGTAAGACTAAGGAAAAGGGAGGTTTAATTAAGTCCATTTTAAGGGTATTCTGCTTTCATAACATGATTCTATAGACAAAATCAACGTTTTCTGTGAAGCTTTCGTTGATTTATTAATGAAAATAGAGGCACAGAGCTGCAATACAGTTTCTCCCATATCAAATAGGTACTGTAATGGTTTCATTATCACTGAACAATTGCAGCTTATATAATACTATACCTGAAGATGATCTGGCAGGGGTGTCATCTGGAGTAGTACCATCTGAAGTTCAGTCTCTGAAATATAATGAAGTAAATGTGAAATGATGTACATGAATATCATATATGTTTCTATTACACATGAAAATTCATGCACATATAAGTTTATTAGAGTAATACTTCATAATGTAGTAATTAAATATATACATACCACCAAGATTTTGGTCTGGACATGCAAATTTGCAGAGTCTGTTTGAATTTCCAGACATGTAGTTTGTCGGTGAGAAGTGGTGGCTACACACACGAAAGCTTCTGTTTAACTGGTCACAGGTTTTTCCTTTCAAGTGTGGGATGTCGATACTGTTGACCCATCTCTGGCATCTAAAAATACATAGATAATGTAACTAACATCAGTTCAGTCTATAATGCTGACTGTTACCTTCACATGAAATTGTCCAGGTTGATTAGGTATGGGTATTTAGTTGTAACACTCATATCAAGTTCAAGTTAAATATTCCCCCGAGGGTAACTCTCAGGAAGCATAATGCGTTGGGGTTGTGCGAGGATTGAAGAGTTGGGGGCAAGGCAAAGATTAGGTAAATGATGAATGGTGATCCTAGCTTAAAATTATAGAGAGGGGGTCTATTTTAACGATATGAGATGGGATTTGATTCCACTCTCGGATGCTGTGGAAATCGTGTCAGAGTGTGTCAGTGATTGCCTGATATGTGTGGTATTCTAGGTTGTAGCTACCTTAAGTTGATTTTATATTTGTGGGGTGTAAGTAGGTTTCTTTGATTATGTTGACTGAACTGTTTGGTGATTTTGGTTGCCTGTGCATATATATTTGTCTTTTTGCCACAAGTGGGTCTAATTTAATGTCCTGTTTCAGCAAGATGTGGGATGTTTGTAATCATGCCTGATTCATCTAGCTGCTTTATTATGTATAGCCTCTAGCTCAGTAATATTATTGTGAGTGTGTTGATCCCAGACAGTTTTGCAATATTCTAAGTGTGGCAGAACTACTGTCTATTTTCAAAAGGAGAGTTGGAAAAACTGCAGAATTTTACCATGTTTTAGTTCGGTGTAAGTTTTTTTCTTGTGGAAAACTATAGAAACCGAAGAAAAAAATGCAACAAGAAAAATCTATCTCGAAGCAAACACTTATCAGAAAAAAAAAAAAAAAAAACTAACACAGAGGATTATTTTAAAAATATGACCATAAGAACATAATAGAATAAGAAAGCTACTTGAGGCTGTTTAACTTACACATGATAGTTCCTGTACATCACCTACACATACTATACTAATTCCACCATTCCTTCTCGTCCATAAATTTATCTAGTCTTCTTTTGAAACTCTATCGACTCTGCACTAACGATCTGACTACTAAGTCTGTTCCAGTCATCAACCACCCTCTATGAAAACCAATTTCTTTCTATTTCCTTGTTTAATCTACATTTCCCCAGCTTAAACCCATCATTTCTCGTCCTGACCTGACTACTACCTAACCACAAGATTTTTCCCTAGATCGAATTTATTATACCCTTTGAAAAAATGAACACCTAAATATGATTTCCTCTTACACTCCTAATACATTATATGACGAGTCTAGCAACATTATACGATGAATCAACATTATAGCATAAATATAGCACCATTATACCCTGAATATAGCACCATTATACGATGAATATAGCAACATTATACCATGAATATAGCAACATTATACGATGAATATAGCAACATTATACCATGAATATAGCAACATTATACCATGAATATAGCAACATTATATGATGAATATAGCAACATTATACGATGAATATAGCAACATTATACCCTGAATATAGTAACATCATACCATGAATGTACCAACAGTATAGATTTTTGGTTAGTTTAGTAAAGTTCTTCACTTTATCTTTGCCGCAGGTTTTCACACAGGTTCCCATACTTGTTGGGGGAGATTAACTCATTAACTATTGATTTGCGGCGGTAGTTTCATACAAGGCTTTCTTCACACATTATATGCACAAAATACTCGCTCTAGTAAAGTACAAAATGCCAATAATTATGAGAAAATATCTGGACGTAAGGTGAGGTTAACCTGGACCACGTGCCAAAGCTATTACTGTGACACTTGAAGGGTACAAATACATTATTTACTCTAGTTTGACCAACATAATTTCATCTAACTAAGCCTATCTAGATATGTAAATGCACTCAAGTATGGTGTTAGGCCACATAGTGATACTCTGTCCTATCACTAATATGAGGTCGGTCATGATATGCCAAGGCACCTCAACATCAGTAGTACACAGATTGACCAAATTTATACCATGAAATATGTCAGAATCAAAGATCTGGAGCATGGCATTTAAAAATATGATACCTTTTGTTTCTGATAAATGTCTGCTTCTCGTAACTACGTTTCTAACGGTTTATACAATAATACACAATGCTGACCTTTTTTCATCCTTCGGGAATACGTGAAAAATAAGATTGGCATCCTTTTCCATTCGTCTGCCACAGAGGGAACACGGATGGGACATCCCATTATTGTTGTTGTTGTTTCGGGCGGCGGCGATCTAGTCGCTCACCTGAGCCCTGCTGGTGTCGTCCTGTGAGGGCTTCACAGGCGCGTCAGCTGCCCCGTCTTCCTGAGGAAGGCGCAGGTGAAGCGGATGACAGCCTCCTGCCGTGAGGGGTGGACTCCTGGCGCCGCCAGCAGCGTGGGCAGCTCAAAGGTGGGCACGTCCAGGGAGAGGAGTTGGTGTCGGAGCAGCACTCGCTGGGAGTGGTGGTGTGGGCAGTGCAGCAGGAAGTGCTCAATGGTGTCCTCGACGGTCCTGCACCAGGGGCAGGGAGGGTCGGGGCCAGGCACAGGCGGTGGAGGTAAGCGCTGCGGCGTGTGGCTCAGGTGGAGGCGTGTCAGGTACTCCACGTGTCAAAGGTAAACAAATATACTTGGGGGCCTGGTCTTGGTCCTGGGTGTCGATACTACACCAGTGCCATCTAGCGAGCCGACGCCAGGATGCTCACAGAGTTTCGTTCAGCTTTCCCGTCTTTCTTCTACAGTCTTTGATGTCGACAAAACCATCTGGGCATTGTGGGTAAAACAAATGCGCATCGGTGACGTCACGCCTAGCCCAGCAGAGTGCCGCGCGGCGTGCCGGAGTGAGGAAGTGTACGTGTGGCGTGCGTGTTGAGGTTCCCGGCGGGTGTGTCGCGCGTGTCGTGTGTCGTGTGGCTGGCGTATATAGTGTGCTGGCGGCGGCGGGCCTAGGCGACCCTACGCGAGGATCAAGGTGAGGAACGGTGTGGTGTGGTTCTTGCAGGGCATCATACGCGGCGTATAGGCTAGGCCAGAAGTGAGGCAGGGCAGACTGGTGGGTGGGATGGAGTGAGTGCCCTGCCGCCTGAAGCCTTGCCCTGCCCGGTTTCCTCCTTCCCGTGTGGCCATTGGTGATTATTACAGAGGTTTTAGGCTTTTTCATGTTTATATCCTTCTGGGGAGTAAACTCAGGGTTTCCGTGAAGACAAATAAGTAGTAACACTTGGAGGAGGTTGTTCCGTGCTGCGATTGGCTGCCGGGCGTGACGTCATCGATGCCTGGCCGGTGATGTTGACGCCGCGGCGGTGATCAGAGTGTTTGTGAGTTGCGTTTTCTCCCGCCCTGACGAGAGGGATTAGGCGGCGGACGTGTATGTAGCGTGTGCGGGGCTTGAGCCTGACACACTGATGAGGGTGTGAAGGGGCGGGGAGCGTGGGCGTTAGGGAGTGATGTTCAGAGTCATCGCACCTCAGGGTGCTGGGAGGAGATAGGAGGGAGGGAGGGAGAGGAGTGTCATATGGGAGTAAGACAAGCCGAAGCAAGTCTCGATGATGTATTAGAGAAACTGCATTCAGTGGTGTTCATTCTCGATAATGTGTTGATTTGACGTATGCGTATGGTTGATTTTGATGAATGTATGGTTGTTTTAGCTTTGAACTATTACGTGTTTGTCATTCTTGCCGCGTCCATAAGGCTTCTGGCAATGTCGTAACGAGCGAAGTATCCTGAGTTCATCAAGGTTCCCTGCTAATGTTCCGAGCAGTGTCGCTCCGTGCGTGCCTGAGTGAATCTGCCCGGCGCGTCGTCTCTCATCTCGTCTCATTAACCAAATCTGGTGAAACTTTGTACTTCACCCGACGCAATCTTTTTATTCCCTTTTTTGTTTGAGTTTTTTTTTTTTTTTATATTTACAGTACCCCCCTCTCTCTCTCTCTCTCTCTCTCTCTCTCTCTCTCTCTCTCTCTCTCTCTCTCTCTCTCATTCTTTTTAGGTTCTTCAGTGACTTGTTTCTTGACACCTGAATTCCCTATTTATGTGGCCTAACTACTCCTGAGGGTACTTCAGCTTTTCTTCTAAATATGACGAACCTTCCCCAGTCACCAGGGTCATTGAGCTGTAAAACACGGAACTATAAGGTTGTCCTCGTTACAGCTGTAGTTTGACGGATCACTAAGGACAACAAATGACGATCAGGAACAAAACATTTGAAAATAAAGCACACCAAGACAAACCACGCGATTACTCTACTCTCCTTGCAGTAAAAACCGGAATGAATATAATGGTATGAATGCTCTGAGTTTCAACAAGGTAATAATGACTAGCGATCAGCCTCTTCCTCTACCTAGCTTGTCTTCCCTTCCTTGTCCTCCCCTCCTTCCTTCCCCCCCCTCTAGCTGTCTTTGCCCTCCCCATCATATGATTTTCTTACCCCTTTTAACTTCAATCCCCTCAGCTGGTCCCCTTCATTACCCCCACTCCTTCCTCTTATCTTCGTACGACTCCTCTTCCCTTCAATATCCCCACTATGCTTTTATCCCTCCCCATACTTCCCCTTCTCTCCTCCACCTCCCCTCTCTTGTCTGCCGGCTTCCGATCATCACCCCCCCCCCTCGTCTCCCTCCCTCTCTTCCCCTCCTCTCTCGGCCCTTCGCCCTCCCCTACCTCTCCTGGTCCAGTGCTCCTCTTGCTTCCTCCGTCCTCCCTCTGTGATGCATGGCCGAGGAAGGATGACTTGTAATATATGAACAGGGAAAAGATCTACTGTGGATAAGTATTTTATTTGAGTTTTATGAGGCGAATTTTTCCTTAACATGACCTGCGTAAGGTAAAATTTTCGTTAACAGAGCAACTTGTAGTTTCGATTTTAATGGTGGTTGCGTGCATCACTGTTTTGCTCATAGTCTTGCCTCAATGGTGAATTTTAAAGGCCCTGCTCGTTTTTATTTGTTCTTTTTATGTTTTCATAATGTCTATTAAAGCCAGACGAATGCGTTTAATGTGTGTGTGTGTGTGTGTGTGTGTGTGTGTGTGCTTGAATCACAGAGTATTTGCATATATCATGGAACACACATGGAATAGGTTGTCAGTTTTAGTAATTGATAATGTTAATAATAATAATAATAATAATAATAATAATAATAATAATAATAATAATAATAATAAAATTAATGAATCCAGTGCTATTGTATGCAGGTGGAGCTGTTGTTTCTAAAGGATGGAAAGGTAACAGGATGATGAAAGGGGTGATGGTACTGGTGTGTGTGGGGGGGTACTGGTGGTGTTGAGGTGTCGATGATGGTGGTGGTGGTGATGATGTTGCAACAAATGCGTGGAACTAAATATAGAGAACGTAATGAATTTAACGCCTAAAAAAAAAAAAGTAAAATGAGCTAAAGAAAAGTTAGAAAGTAATTACATTGAAGAGTTACATAATGGAATAGGCGGTAGGCGGTGGCCGAAGTGATAGCGTACTGGACCCACATTCGCCGCGTGATGGACGACGCGGGTTCGAATCCTTAAGCTACCACTCGGATTTTTCAGTCACCGCCGAGTGGCTTAAAACTACCCACATGCTGTCCTGAAGACCACCCATCAACCCGGACTCTAGAGGAAGCCGTCCAAGCGAATCAAGAACGAGTTCCGGGGGGCAGCATGAGCTAATGCAAGATGGCGCCACTATAAACACTCGCCTGCGCCAGAACGGGCTGGGCCGACCATCAGGCCCCACCTGGAAGAAAGCCTTGGGCCCGACCATCAGGCCCCACCGGGAAGATGCCTACCAGCGCTATAGGCAACAATGTAAAAAAAAAAAAAAAAAAAAGAAGAATAGAGATAAAAGAAAAACGTATGACCAGACTTGACAAAATCATGAGTGGGAAAAAGGTGAAAAAAAAATTGAAATTGGAGTAAAGAAACCATATAATAAAACAATGTAGAAAACTGGCTGTAAAAGTGCAGAAACGATAACAATGACGATAATTGGAAAATGTAGTGGCAGGAGGACTGACGAGACGACAGGCGTCGTGGCGGGGAGGGAGGGAGTGTGTTGGGAGTGTGATGATATGGCACGATGAATGTACATGATGAGGTAATGCATTGGTGCCATAGTAATTTGTGTAGCTTGCTGTTATTTCGTATTTATCATTGCTATTATTATTATTATTATTATTATTATTATTATTATTATTATTATTATTATTATTATTATTATTATTATTATTATTATTACTACTACTACTACTACCACTACCACTACTACTACTACCACTATTATCCTACCACTCTACTACTATTACTGCTGATGTTACTGTCCTTACTACTACTACTACTACCACCATTACTATTTACCACCTGCTACCATTACGGCCACCACTATCATTACAACAACCACTGTTCATCACCACCACCGCCGTTGCTCACCCAGACTAGAAAACATACACTTTGATGCCTCAACTAACTCGAGGAAAAACGCCCATACCGTGTGCTCTGTATAGGGTCGCGTGACAGGGCTTTAGAGAGGAGAGAATGGGAAGCGGCGTGTGTCCTTCCTGTGCGTGTGTTAATAGGCGTGACGTAGCCTAATGGGATGTCGATACAAAGGTTAATGGAATGAGAAATGGAAACAAAGACAATACATTGCAGCGCTCGTGAATGATTGAGAAGCGGACTATGATGATTAATACAAGAATGAATAATAAAAGGTATTGTAATGGATGATAAGTTCTTTCTTTGTTGATGCAGAGAGATGGAGAATATAGGGATAATGAGGAGGCTGCTGACAATGATGATAATGATAAATGTTCTGTGATAATGAATACTAATGATAACAGCATTAATAGGTGATAATGGTAATAAATGTTCTATGATGGTAAAAAAAGGCAACTAAAATGACTATATAATGGAAAGGGAGGAAGAAAAAATACAAATGAAGGATAGACAGGAAGGAGAAAAACTATTACTACTACTAATGATGATGATAATGATAATAATAATAATAACAATAATAATAATAATAATAATAATAATAATAATAATAATAATAATAATAATAATAATGATAACAGTAATAATGATAATAGTAATAATGATAATAGTAATAAAAAATAATTTTCATAACAAAAATTTAAAAAAAAAGTAATATGAATTCCTGGGTAAGGTCAGGCGGGGTTAGTTTGACAAGAGATTTCATTCTCTGCTTACTGACATCTTGGAGACTCCTTATGTTCTTGTTATACATATTCTGCTGAGTGAATGACAATTAAAATGTTGATAATAATAAAAATGATAAAATAATAATATACACTGCAACACAGTCCAACGCCAGGCAAACGAGCGACGCGGCATCAGCTGGACACACAAAATTTCACCATTAAAAAAACAAATTGTTTTCGCTGATGCATAAAATTAATAAAAAAAGTAAATGTCAAAGGGGACGACCAGCCAGCCAGCCAGCCAGGCAGACACCACCACCACAGTCAATATCATTACCGCCTGCACCACCACCGCCACCATCATCATCAACACTATAGTCCGTTTCATTCCGTCTGTCCACTCGCGAACGTACATGTGGCACCTGCGCATTGTTAGTCCGTGATTGCGTGAAGATCAACTTTATATTTTCAGTGATATATTTGAATGTTCTTGTAGACAAAAAATAAAACTCACGTCTTTTTCTATGAACCGCAAACCGCAAATTATTTTGCATCGATAATCTACCATACAAGCACACGAAAGAATAATTTATATAACAAACAGAATAGTCTGATCATACTCGAACGATTCATAGCCTTTCAGATACCCATTTTTCATCTCATTCAGGTACATAGAGTGACATCTGGCTCTGGAAGTGTCTAAGGAGTGTGATATGTTGCATGTAAACAGCACGGGTAGCCTAATATTCTAAATAGCCTATCTTCGCATTCAACAGTTATTATTTACTATTTCATGTTATTTCGATTAATAATCATAATTTACTTGCAGTAAATTATTAAGATATCATTTACATCCGCTTGCAAGGCTAGATGTCTTTTAATATACCTGAAATGAGCTATCAATCAATGAATTTGAAAACCACAGATCGTTCGAGCATGATGTGACTATGTTGTTTGATAAAAAGTTTGTCTTTTCATGTGCTTGTATGTTAGATTTTCGATGCAAATAACTGACTGTTTTTTGTACACATAAATATTCAAATATATTATTGAAAAATAAGCTCGAATCTCTAATCACTACAGTTGATCTGCACGTATTCATGAACTAGAAATGCGCAGGTGCCACATCCATCAAAATTCCCGCTCTGTTGGTAGACAGACGGGAATGAAACGGACTATACCACGATCACCATTTCCATTATCCTTTTTTTACCTTATGCATTATGACTATATTCTCTTTCACAACCTGCACCTCTTGACGTCAGGTATTTTGTCTTAGTTCTTTCATTATTCAGCTTTATCATCGGTATTTTCCTCTACACACTTTCTGCCTCGAGTCGTGGCAATGTTCCCCAAATCTAACTTCCTTCTCAATTCTCTCCCTCTTTTTACCTTTCGATTCACCATATACTTTTCTCTTTTATTCCTTTACTCTACTTATGATCATCATTTTTTTTTCCTGCACACACACCCTTTTTCTTCCTCCCTATGTCAACATTTCCCACCTCTACCTCCTCTTACATAACTCTACTCGCCTTTTAGTTTTTATCTTTTTAAACTTTTTACTCATGATCATCGAATTTTTTTTTTCTATCTCATCCTCATTCAATCTCCCTATGCCATTATTGCCCACTTCCGCTCCCTCCTCGTACCTTTTGATTCACCTTTTTCTCTGTGACTCCTTCTCTCTCTCCCCCCCCCCCCCACGCCTGTCCGCCGTTGTAATGCACGGATTCTAGCTCACTGTGACGCGTTGGAGCCCCGAGTTTAGCGCCTCGAGTTGGACACTTTGGCTCGGCGCGGCAAGTTACGGGCGTATGTGTGTGTGTGTTGGGGGTCACCTCCTACTTGTTTTACTTCTGCTTCTCCTTGTTCATTTTTCTTCCCGTGGTCCTGCTTTTGGTTCTTTTTTTAATTAGTTTTTTCCTCCTCTACTTTATGTATTTTTACCTCTTCTTCGTCCTTCTCCTCCTCCTTCCAAATCCTCGTGTGAATCTCTCTCTCTCTCTCTCTCTCTCTCTCTCTCTCTCTCTCTCTCTCTCTCTCTCTATCTATCTCTATCTCTCGCACTCTCTATCTCTCTCTCTCTCTCTCTCTCTCTCTCTCTCTCTCTCTCTCTCTCTCTCTCTCTCTCTCTCTCTCTCTCTCTCTCTCTCTCTCTCTCTCTCTCTCTCTCTCTCTCTCTCTCTCTCTCTCTCTCTCTCTCTCTCTCTCTCTCAAAACAGATTGGACTATATTAAGAAGCAGCTTAGGTGAACATCATAATCCTTGGAATGAATGGAACGGGGAGGGAGAGAGAGAAGCGAAGGAGGACCGAAGGGAAGGGAAGGGAAGGGGACGAAAGGAAAGGGGGAGAAATAAGATAATGAATGGGAAGAGAATTGATATAGGGAAATGAAGAACGGGAAAGGAGTGTGAAGGAAACGAAGGGAAGGAATGAGTAAAGGTTAGGGAGATAATGGATGGGGAAAAGAAGAAAGAAGGAATAAAAAGAAAACGATAGGAGGCAAGAAACGATGGAAACGAGGAAAGGCTAAAAAGAGGTCGAGGGAGAAAGTAAGTAAACAAGAGGAAAGGAAAATAATAACAATACAGGGAGGAAGAAACTGAGAGAAATAAACGATAAAAGACGGGAAGAAAGTAAAGAAGTAAGAGGGGAAAAGATTACAAGGAAGGGGAGGGAGAGAGGAAGGAAGTCAAGAAAAGCGAGGCAGAGGATAACAGGAAGGAGGAGAGGAGGGAGGACGTGAGAGAGAGAGGACTGAAGAAACAAAGAAGATAGGAAATAAGGAGGAAAGGAGATGAAAAGAAGGGCAGGGAGAAAGGGATAGAGGAGGAGGATAAAAAATAAGAGAGGCCCAAATGATAAAAGATAGGAAGAAAGTAGGGAAGGAAAAGAGAACAGCATAATAAGAAAGGGGAGGAAGAAAGGAAGAAAAGAGAATGGGAGAGAGTAAGAAGAGAAAAAAGGGGTGACGAAAGAGATAGAATGAAGAAAATAAGAAAAAGAAGAAGTAGGGAAGAGAGGAGAAGAAAAGAATAACAAGAAAGGGGAGGAAGAAAGTAAGTAAAGAGGATAAAGGAAGAAAACAACAGGAGATAGAGAACATAAGAACATAAGAACGTAGGAGTCTGCAGGAGGCCGGTAGGCCTGTACAAGGCAGCTCCTTTGACCCTAAGCTCCCGTGTATCTAACCCCACATAATATCGCTGTCCATGAATTTATCTAATATATTTTTTAATGTTACAATTGTATTGGCACTCACCACATGACTGCTAAGCCTATTCCACTCATCCACCACCCTGTTAGTAAACCAATTTTTGCCTATGTCCCTGTTGAATCTGAATTTATCCAGTTTAAACCCATTACTTCGTGCCCTACCCGTTCCTACCTTCTATGAATATCCCCCTTATTAAAGCCCTTCATCCATTTATAAACCTCGATCATGTCTCCACGCACCCTTCGCCTTTCTAGAGAATGCAAGTTTAACTGTTTGAGTCTTTTCTCGCATGGCAAGTTTCTCAACCCCTGAATCATCCTCCTTTGCATCGATTCTAACATTTTGATATCCATTCTATAGTAAGGTGACCAGAACTTAACCGCATAATCAAGATGAGGTCTAACTAATGCTAAAAATATCGTTTGAGGAAGACTTAGGCGCTTCTGTTACTTACACTCCTTGAAATAAATCCCAGTACCCTGTTTGCTCGATTTCTAGCTTGAATGCATTGTGCCCTTGGACGGAGATCAGAGCTCACTAAGACCCCTAATTCCTTCTCGCATCCAGACCTGCATATGGGAGTGTTATTTAAGCAATAGTTAAGTGAGGGGTTGTTCCTACCTACACTCAGAATACTGCACTTCCCTACATTGAACTCCATCTGCCATTTATCCGCCCAGTCATACAATTTGTTTAATTCATCCTGGAGAATACTAGTGTTTTGATCCGACTCAATTACTCTACCGATCTTAGTATCATCTGCAAACTTACTGACCTCACTACTTATTCTCTAAGTCATTGATATAAATAATAAACAAAAGTGGACCTAAAACCAAACATTGTGGGACCCCACTCGTAACACATCCCCAGTCAGATCTTTTACCATTGATTTGCACTCTTTGCTTCCTATTGCTAAGCCACGCCTTGACCCAGTTCAAAACTTTACCCTCTGCTCCATGAGCCTGTAGTTTAAGCAACAGTCGTTGGTGAGGAACTTTGTCAAACGCTTTACTAAAATCAAGATAGATTACATCATAATTTTCATCTCTGTCTACCACCTCAAATACTTTATTGTAAAAGGACAAAATATCTATGTTTCTTATACTCTGCTTATAGCTATGTTTCTCTATACCTCTCAATACTTCTCCCTCCTCCACCTTATCCTTACCCACCTTCCTTTTCCCCTTTCTCTCGTTTTTTTCTTTTCCTTCGTCACTTTTTTTCGCTCTCCCTTTCCCTGTTTCTCCCTCCTCCCTTTCTCTCTCCATTACCCCCACTTTACCCTTACTTTTATCCCTCAGTCGCCCCTTTCCTATGTTTGACTTCTTCCCTTCCTCTCTTCTCCTCTCACCCTAACCTTTTCTGCCCTTATTTCCCCTTCCCTCTCCACTTCCCTTCACCCCTCACCACCTCTCCCTTTCCATACCTTTCCTTATATTCTCCCCAATCCTTCCTCCCCCTTTCCCTTCCCCTTCCTCTCTCTTCTCCCTTCGCCACCTCTTCCCAGTGGTCGGTGGAGCCAAGGCAGCACACGACGAGAATAAACCATCCCAGAAGAGCACTACGTTGATGACCTGCACGTTCCTGCTAAACAGTGTTCATTTACATTAAAATGACTCAACAAAAAAAGATGAAGAAGGCTAACTGCTGCGGGTGTTTCGACTGGCTCTTCGCCAGGCGGGCGCGCCGCAGCCCCTCCGAGGACCTCGACTCTTTCGTCGAGGAAATAAAAAACGCGGGTGCCCAGGACGATGCGGGCGAACTGGGACAAGCGTCCCTGAGCCTGGTCTGCCTGCAGAACGCAGCTCAGCCTCTCGCTGTGGTGGAGGAGGAACGTCCCTCCGACACCCAGGATGCTGACGGTGTGGTAGGAAATGGAGGAAAGGAGGGCAATGGCAAGAGGCCTCAAACCCTCATCATTACAGTCCTCTTGGTCAAGAGAGAAAGGGCCAACAAGCCACTGGACGAAACAACAGTCGCAGTAAAGGACTGGACGCCGGAGAGCCGTGGCAAGTGTGTTCAAACTCTGATCATTACTCAGCTCAGGGTCAAGAGAAAAAAGATCAAAGAGCTCCCCTCCGAGCATCAAGGCACTGCTGGGGACGCTCCTTCCAGCAGGGGCAAGGCAGTTACCGAGCCACCAATGAAGCCCCTCAAAAGCAGCCTCAAAAAACAGGATGCACCTCAAAACACGGTCAAGAAAATTGTCAGGTTCAACTTCCAAAACCTGAACGCTGTCGTCAAGGATCGTGAACTGTACTGTGGCTACGACTACTTCAGGTATGGCTTCCCTCTCTCCAGCATTCCTTCTGAGCTGCAAAAGCTAAAGGAAAGAACAGTGAAGCCACAGAAAGAGCCACCAAAGGAAGCTGTAAGCAAACTGCCAGAGCCTCAGAAAACAGCAACAGAGAAAGCAGCAGATTCAGACAACACAAACACTGAGCCACAACATCTCACAGGGATCCTCAAGAAAGGAAAGACGGCCAGCACCGCTCATAAGTGTCTGCGCTTTGACTTCCAAAACTTGAACACTTTCGTCAAGGATCGTGAGCTGTACTGTGGCTACGACTACTTTAAGTATGGCTTCCCTCTCTCCAGCATTCGTTCTCAGCCGCAAAAGGTAAAGGAAAGAAAAATGAAGCCACAGGAAGGGCCAGTAAAGGACGCAGTAAACAAACACAATACACTACAGGAGCAAACAGTTAGAGAAGCAGGCTGTACACCGATGAATACCACTGTTGGAGGGAAGTCTCCTAAAGTTATCCTTAAGGGAGAAAAGATCCCACGGTCCACCTGTCCAAAACATGTGGGCTTCATCCTTGGTAACCTCCGCGCCCCCGTTAAGGAACGTGAGCTGTACCGTGGCCACGACTACTTCAGATACGCCGCGCCGCTGGAAGCCACTCAGCCTCCCAACTTTACCTCGAGGCTTCACCACCAGCCAGTTAGATCCGCCTCTAACTCGCTGCGAGGAGCACCTCGGCACCTCGGGAGGCCGACACAGTGGAGCAACGACTCCTTCCAGCAAAACAGTGGCCGGAATGCTGCACACAACTACACCAACAGCCGCCACTCACAGCACCGCCAGCACAACTCCAGCAGCCACGTCTCGCCAAGATACGAACCAAAGCATTTCTACGGACAGACAAATCCAGGCATCAACTCCCGCACCAGAAGTCGTGTCAAGAGAGGCGCCAAGCCGAGTGGTGGTGATTTTCTGTGAGCACAGGGCGAGTACACAGAGTCGTGATCAGACTCAAATGTCCAGCGACGTACAGTTGACGTACATTGCGGGTGCATTTCTCAATACCTGCTGAACAGTAACTGTGGATGATTGGTGATTTATAACAATGACTGAGGAGTGCCAAGAAGCATCACAAACACACTGAGAGGAGCGGCTCGCCAGCTGACTACAATCACCATGCAGAGGAACACATCCCACGGAACGGTGCCACTTCTACGGAACAAATCGTTCAAGAGTGTCGCATCTGTGGGGAGTGATTCGATGCATGTGTGTGGCTACATTTCTTATCTTATCTTTCAAATGAAAAAATAAAAAATATATATTATTCTTCATTTTCACTCCTGTTCTTCCCTGTCTTTCTCCCTCCCTTTCTTACCTCTCAATACTTCTCCTTCCGCCCCCTTATCCATACCTACCTACCTTTTCCCCTTTCTCTCCTTTCTCTCGTTTTTTTTCTTTTTCCTTCGTCACTTTTTATCGCTCTTCCTTTCCCTGTTTCTTCCTCCTCCCTTTCTCTTTCCATTACCCCCACTCTCCCCTTCCCTTTATCCCTTAGTCGCCCCTTTGTTATGTTTGACTTCTTCCCCTCTTCTCCCCTCTCACTAACCTTTTCTCCCCTTATTTCCCCTTCCTCTCCACTTCCTTCACCCCTCCACCTCCCTTCCCATACCTTTCCTTATCTTATCCCCAGTCCTTCCTTCCCTTTTCCCCTCCCCTTCCTCTCACTTCTTCCTTCGCCACCTCTTCCTGGTCCTCCTCCCCCTTCTTCCCCATCCTTCCTCCTCCCCTCTCCTTCCCCTTCTCCCTTCCCTCCCTTCCCTTCACCATCTCTCTCTCTCCCTTCCCATACCTTTCCCTATCTTTTACTCGTGGGAGACGACACGCGCGTTACCACCCCGTCCGTCTTTCACCTTAATTTCACACGTTACCTCCAACTAACCCCCATTCTTTCACCATCCCTTTCACTCTCCACCCCTCAAGTTCAGGTTCAAGGAGGTTTCAGTGTGGTGGGGCTGACATGCGCGTTACCACCCCGTCCGTCTTTCATCTTAGATTCCACACGTTACCTCCTCCTAACCTGTATCTTTTCCCAGTGTGTCATTTTATTTTAGAACAAGAGATCATATAAGTTTTCGAATTAAAAAAAATGGTTTAGTCCGTAATTTTCTCTAGTGCATTTTCTTTTAGTTCTTCTTTCTTCATTCCTTTTTCTTTCTGTAGTTCTTTAGTTCTTTTAGTTCTTTCCTTTAAAACATTAGTATTTTTACCTTCCACCAATCTTTATCTTTCTCCACTATATAAATAATTTGAGTACAATGAGCCACATAGGTTTTCAAAGATTTCCTCTAGAATTTCAAATAGTTGTGAGAAACCCACCTCAATTAGAATGTTTTTTCTTACTTTCTCGGTACGTGACAGTCGCATGGTTTGGAAATATCATAAATCTATCTCCGTTTCCCCTTGACTGACTTCGTGAGCGTCTCCGTTTTCTCTGGGACGGGGGGGAAGGTGAGGAGGGAGAGGGGGCGTGTTGCAGGGAATAGATGAGAGCGTTATCTTGCCCCGTCACAGCTGAAGAAGGAGGAAGCAATAATGTCCCGAGTCTGTGTGAGTTAGCGTGTGTGGAGGAGGAGGAGGAGGAAAGGAGGAAAGGGGGCAAAGTAATGCTATGTTTGGTCTGGTTTGGTTTGGTGTGTTGTATTATTGGCAGTCACGAAACGGTTTGGTATTTTGTTTCCAGATTTGTGAAGAATTTTGAGTCTTTTGTATGTGTTTGTGTATGTGTCCGTGTGTTTTTATGTCTGAATCTCTCTGTAGTTATTTATTTGGTTTGGTTTTCAGATTGGTGAGGAATTTTGAGTTTTTAATTTGTGTGTTTGTCTTTGTGTGTGTCCGTAAGTCTTTCCGTGTCTACTTCTGTCTATCTATCTATCTGTCTATCTATTTATCTATATGTCTAGCCGTCACTCTCTCACACTTTATTTATTCATTCCGCGTCATCGGCAAGCCCTATTTTTTCTCCTCCCTTTCCTTGATCTCCCTTCCATCAAACTCTCAACTACCTGCCAAGCCCTGTCCGAGGTGATAGAGGGAACCATATGCAAAAGAGAGGAGGAGAGGAAGGAAAAGGAGAAAGTGACTGAAGAGGAGGAGGAAGAAGAGGAGAAGGAGGAAGAAGAGGAGAAGGAGAAAGAAAGAGAGAGAGGAGGAGGAGGAGAAAAACAAGAAAAGAAAAAAAATCACAACCACCACACCATACAACAACCATATGTGAAAGAGAAAAAGGAATAGGAGAAGGAGACTGAGGAGGAGGAGGAGGAGAAAGAGGGAAAGGAAAAGGAAAAAAATGAGACAGGAAAAAAGCACAACCACCACACCATACAACAACCATATGTGAAAGAGAAAAAGGAATAGGAGAAGGAGACTGAGGAGGAAGAGGAGGAGAAGGAGGAGGAGGAGGAGGAGGAGAAAGAGGAAAAGGAAAAGGAAAAAAAAAATGAGACAGGAAAAAAGCAAAACCACCACATCATACAACAACCATATGTGAAAGAGAAAAAGAGAAAAAGGAATAGGAGAAGGACACTGAGGAGGAGGAGGAGAAGGAGAAAGAGGAAAAGGAGGAGGAAAAAAATGAAAGGAAAAAATCACATCCATCACACCATACAACAACAATACGAAAGAAGAGAGGAAGAGAATGGAGTAAGAGAAGGAGAATGATGACGGTGAGGAGGAAGAGGAAGAGGAGGAGAAGAAGCAGGATGAAGAGAATAACTAGAAAGGAAAGCTTTTTGTCATATCAAAGAGAAGAAAGCCTGATGAAATTTTAATGAGAAAAATAGTAATAGTTCTGAGAGAGAGAGAGAGAGAGAGAGAGAGAGAGAGAGAGAGAGAGAGAGAGAGAGAGAGAGAGAGAGAGAGAGAGAGAGAGAGAGAGAATGCTGGTTGTATTTAATTAGTGAGCTCATGTGTGTATTTATGGTGTGTGTGTGTGTGTGTGTGTGTGTGTGTGTGTGTGTGTGTGTGTGTTGTAATTGTCTGTGAGATTGTTTCAGTATTCATCTTTCTGCGGTGACGTGCTGTGCCGTGCTGACGCCCGCTGCTGTGCCGCCACTCCTGTACAGCGTCCTGTCCGGTGGTGGTAGCGGTGTTAAAGGACGCTCTGGAACGCTGTTATTTGTTCGTTATCTGGTTTGTTTTCGGTTTGCTTTTTGTTTGTGATTTTCAGGTTTACTTTGGCTTTGTGTTTCTTCCCGTTTTGTGTTCCTTCCTGTTTTTTCCTGTGTTTTGATTTTTTCCTTTGTGATGTTCGGTCTTAGTTTTATTTTTGCAGTCTTTAGAAATATTGACGCTTAGTTTGTAGCGTTTGTGCCATTTTTTCTTTTTCATTTTCTTACAGTATTTCAGTTTTGTTACTTGCTCGGTGCACGTTTTATCTTTTAATGATCTTGTTTCATGGTTCTTGCTTGTGTAGTTTTATTTGGTGTCTTTTTTAATTCAGGTTGATACTGTGCTTTCTTTTCTTTTCTTTGAGCATTCAAGATTTTTGTTCCAGTTTTTAGTCATTTTTTTATAATCTCATTTTCACGTTTTTCTCTTGTTCACCAGTTTCCGAAGTGATTGTCATCTTTTTAATTCCCTCGATTTAAAAAAAATCATTCCAATATTGAAAATACTTTTCTCGCTCTTTCTTTTTTTTCTTTTTTCTTTCTCTTTCTATCTTTCTTTCTTTCTATCTCTTTATCTCTTTCTGTTTATCTATTCACATTTCCCTTTTTCTCCAGCTCGATTTCTCTCGCCCTCTTTTCACTAGTTCTTTGGTAGTACTTTTTTTTAATATTTTCTCCGACACGTGAGTCCCCGCCCTGTTCCCGTAGCTCAAATATTCCTGCGGGTATTCCAGGACTCCACTTTTGCTGCTGGATCCCTGTTGGGGTTTTGGGATTCCTGCAGGATATCTCGAACGTCTCTTTTTATTATATACCTCTTTTCCTTTCCTTCCCTCCTCTCCGATCTCCTCTTTTCATCGTTTTATCTTTTTCTTCCTAGTCGTTTTTTCTTTCCTCTCTCCGTTTTTAGTTTGACTTTCACCTTATTTTCATGACCTCGTTTTCCTTCTTTCCTCTTCCCTTTGATCTCTTTTTCATCATTTTCCCTTTCTCTTCGTCGCACTTTTTGCTTCTTTTCATTTCATGTTTTTTCTCCGGTTTTCTTTCATCTCTTGGTTTCTTTTTTTACTGCTTTCTTTTTCTCCATTTTGCTCCATTTTTAGTTTTTTTATTAGTTTTCCTTTTCTCTTCTCATTCGTTTTTTTTCAGATCTCTGTCCACCGTGTTCTGGCTTTCCTTTTTGTTTGTTTGTTATTTTCTATTAATTTTTCACTTTTACTTTTTTTCTGTTTCTCTTGTCTTTTTCTTGCTCTCCGTTTATACTCAGTTTACTTCTATGTTTTTTCCTTAAATACATAATTTCTCTTTTTGCTCCATTTGTCCTCAGTGATCTTCTTTCCATTTTCTCTTCTTTCGCACTTTGCCTTTCGTTCTTTGCATGTTTCCCTCTCTTCCTTCTCTCCCTCCCTCTCTCCCATTATTCAACTCAACCCTTTCCTTCCTCTCACTCTTCCTCCTTTTCTTCCTTACCTTCCTTTCTTCTTTCTTCCCTTCCTTCCTTCCCTCCCTCCCTATTTTTTTTCTTCTCTTTACCTTTATTTTCTTAATTGATAAGCATTTTATAGTTACCTCATCTGTATCTATGTTCAACTATCTATATCTCTCTGTCTATCATCACTACAGGCTTGCTTTTCCCTTGTCACATTTTTCCTTCAGTAATTTTTCCTCCTCTTTCCTCCACACATGTTCCTGTCATCCCTCGCTGCTTTCCTCCATCCCTCTCCAATTTAATTATTTCTCTTTCTCCTTCCCCTCCCTCACTTTCTTTTCCTCTTCCTCCTCCTCCTCCTCCTCCTCCTTTCCTTTTCTCTCCTCTTCTTTACTTTAGGTTCTTCCCCTTTCTCCCTTCCTCTTATCTTTCATTTCCCTCCAACTTTAATTTATATGAAGTTCCACTCCCTCGATCCCTCCCCTTTCTACTCCTTCCTTCTCTCCTTTCACTTCCCTTCTTAAGACATTCTCCATCTCTCTTCCTTTCTCTGTTCTTTCATCACCTTTAATAGAACCTTTCCTTCCTTCCCTCTTCCTTCCTTTCCCGCCTCCTCTCTCTCCACTTTAGATGTCCTCCCTTTCTCTTCCTTCCTCTCTTCCTCCCTTTCCCTCCAATTCTCCCTCCAACAGGACCCTCCCTCTGTATCCTTTCCCTCTTCCTTACTCCCTGTTCCTCCTTCGTTTGTTTCTCCCTTCTCTGCCTTCTCCTCCACACCCAACATAAACACTCCCTCTCGTCCTGTCCCCCCCCCCTCCCCCTTTACATAATCCTCCCATTCATCACGCAGGTAATCTCCCATTTCTTAAGACTAATGTTGCTACTACTTTCGCCAGGTGAGCTGCCCTTGTCCCAACCCCCCTTGTCCCATCCTTACCTGCATGTCCCCTTCCTTTCCCTCCCCTTCCCTTTCCTTCCCTTCCCTTCCCTTCCTTTCCTTCCCTTCCTTCCCTTTCCTTCCCTCCCTTCCCTTCCTTCCCTTTCCTTCCTTTCCCTCACATTTCCCTGTTTTCCTTCCTTCCCTCCTTCTTTTACTTCCTTCCTTCCCTCCTTCCCTTCCTTCCTTCCTTCCCATCTTTTCCGTCCACTTCCTTTCCTTTCATTCCTTCCTCTCCTTCCTTTCCTTCCTTTCCCTCACATTTCCTGTTTTCCCTTCCTTCCTTCCCTTCTTTTACTTCCTTCCTTCCTTCCTTCCTTTCCCTCACATTTCCCTGTTTTCCTTCCTTCCTTCCCTTCCTTCCTTCCTTCCCTTCCCTTCCTTTCCCTCCATTCCCCTGTTTTCCTTCCCTTCCTTCCCTTCCTTCTTTTACTTCCTTCCCTTCCTTCCCTTCTTCCTTTCCCTCACATTTCCCTGTTTTCCTTCCCCTTCCCTTCTTTTACTTCTCTTCCCTTCCCTTCCCATCTTTTCCGTCCACTTCCCTTTCCTTTCATTCCCTTCCTTTCCCTCACATTTCCCTGTTTCCCTTCCCCTTCCCTTCCCTTCCTTCTTTTACTTCCTTCCTTCCTTCCCATCTTTTCGTCCTTCCCTTTCCTTTTCATTCCTTCCTTTCCCTTCCTTTCTTTCCCTTCCCTTTCTTTCCTTCCCTTTCCGTTCCTTCCACTTTCTATCCTTAGCTGCCCCATACTTCCCCATACTGACCTGTAAGTGCCACCCTTCTTCCCGTCTCCCGCCCCCTTCTCCCTCTTTGTGCACATCTATTTTTTTATATTTGGAAGCACAAATTACTTTTTTATATTATGCGCTTTTTATCCACATATTTTCACCTGCACGGCCTCGGTTACCTGAGGACTACATTGCAGACAACTTCGTGCTCTAATTGCTTCTTCCTCACGCCCAAGGTCAACATTTTTTTCTAACTTTCGTACCTTTTTTTTTTTTTTTGTCCGTAACGTTCACTCAGTTCTATTTTTTTTTTTCTCCTCCTTGCAACACTGAAGGGCGGTTTTTTACTCGTGTGTGACTCGTGCTTGCGGTTTTTGGTTTGCCTTAACTTGTTCCTTAAAGTCTACAGAGTGTATTATTTTTAGACTTCATCTCTATATGCAGTGAACCCTACACTATGGACCGGACATCTGCCCCAGCCCTCTCATTAAGCCGCGAATTTTGGAAGATCTACCTCTTTGGTGCGAATCGCCATAACTCCCTTATTTATGTGGCTACATAAATGTTTTTGGTATCAATCGACGGCAAAATGAAAGGGCCGTATTTTTAATAGCAATAACAATTCGAATAATTTCGCAAAAAGCAATTAGGAAAAAAAACAATTTTTGAGTTCCCAACCCTGAAACCCACTCTTTTTTGAGAATTTCAAAAAACTTATTTAACAAATAATTTAGCCCTACTAATGTGCTTTCCAATATGATGCATAGCATTTCCTTACTCCCAATTGTTTCGTCGCTAGAGCTCGAAACGTAAACCCCTTTGAGTGCGATTTTGACGAACTCGAGACACTTTGCCGTTTTTCTCTAGTGTGGCATTACTATTGCCTTTAGAAGGCTGTTCTTTGGCATGTAGCCCTTCTTGGCAATGTAGTTTGACCAGCTCGACGGATTGTATGATAGCTCGATTTCAAATTTGTCGTCGAGCCGTCACAAAATAGCCTGTTTTTCGGGCCTTTTGCCGCGATTTGAAAACCTAGTTTTTGATTATAACTTTTATTTATTTATTAAGTGCTTTCCAATAGTTTTCTGATTATTAATCTGTATTAATAGAGCTTTCATTTGCCACCAAGCACGCCTTCCTAGCTTCAGTAGTTTTTGCTCGAGCTTGATCAGAAGTCGCGACGAATATTCGCCGAATCTGACTCATTTCACGCACCGCGACGAAAAACCTTCCTGACGCCACAAAAATTAATATATCTGCATAAAAAAATCATATATGAACACTTCAATATGTTGACTATCTCGTATTAAAATCATTTTAATATATATATATATATATATATATATATATATATATATATATATATATATATATATATATATATATATATATATATATATATATATATATATATATATATATATATATACTTTTATATAATCATTTCACTATATAAATCAACCTATATTAAATGCCTTATTATACACGTTATTTCTTATTTTATTGAGTATTCAACTCTATCTCGTTCCATTTATGAATAATACATTTAATTTGCGTTCTTCTGATACCATATATATATATATATATATATATATATATATATATATATATATATATATATATATATATATATATATATATATATATATATATATATATATATATATATATATATATATATATATATATATATATATATATATATATATATATATATATATATATAATATATATATATATATATATAATATATATATATATATATATATATATATATATATATTATATATATATATATATATATATATATATATTATATATATATATATATATATATTTTTTTTTTTTTACAGCTCAAGGGCACCAAAAAAAAGTAAACAATAAAAAAAAAAGCCCTCTACTCACTGCTACTAAAAAGAATCCAAAGAGGTGGCCGAAAGATAGGTCAGTTTCGGGAGGAGAGGTGTCCTGATACCCTCCTCTTGAAAGAGTTCATGTCGTAGGCAGGAGGAAATACAGATGAAGGAAGATTGTTCCAGAGTTTACCAGCGTGAGGGATGAAAGAGTGAAGATGCTGGTTAACTCTTGCATAAGGGGTTTGGACAGTATAGGGATGAGCATGAGTAGAAAGTCGAGTGCAGCGGAGCCGCGGGAGGGGGGGAGGCATGCAGTTAGCAAGTTCAGAAAATCAGTCAGCGTGGAAATATCGATAGAAGATAGAAAGAGAGTCACACTGCGGCGGAATTTAAGAGCTAGAAGACTATCAGTATGAGGAGGAGAGCTGATGAGACGAAGAGCCTTAGCCTCCACTCTGTCCAGAAGAGCTGTGTGAGTGGAGCCCCCCCACACATGAGATGCATACTCCATACGAGGGCGGACAAGGCCCCTGTATATGGACAGCAACTGTGCAGGGGAGAAGAACTGGCGGAGACGGTACAGAACGCCCAACCTCGAGGAGGCTGATTTAGTAAGAGATATGAAGTTTCCAGTTGAGATTTTGAGTTAAGGATAGACCGAGGATGTTTAGTGTTGAGGAAGGTGATAGCTGGGTGTTGTCAAAGAATAGGGGATAGTTGTTTGGAAGATTGTGTCGAGTGGATAGGTGGAGAAACTGTGTTTTTGAGGCGTTGAAGGACACCAGGTTCTTCTTGCCCCAATCGGAAATAATAGTAAGGTCTGAGGCTAAGCGTTCTGCAGCCTCCAGCCTTGAGTCGTTAAGTTCCTGAAGGGCGGGTCTTCTATTAAAAGAAGTTGAATAATGCAGAGTGGAATCATCGGCGTAGGAATGGATAGGACAGTTCGTTTTGGAAAGAAGATCACCAATGAACAATAGAAAAAGAGTGGGAGATAGGACAGAACCCTGTGGGACACCACTGTTAATAGATTTAGGGGAAGAACACTGACCGTCTACCACGGCAGAAATAGAACGGTCAGAAAGGAAACTGGAGATAAAGGTACAGAGAGAAGGATAGAAACCGTAGGAGGGTAGTTTAGAAAGCAGAGATTTGTGCCAGACCCTATCAAAAGCTTTTGATATGTCCAGCGCAATAGCAAAAGTTTCACCGAAACGGCTAAGAGAGGATGACCAAGAGTCAGTTAAGAAGGCTAGGAGATCACCAGTAGAACGCCCCTTGCGGAACCCATACTGGCGATCAGATAGAAGGTCAGAAGTGGAAAGGTGCTTTTGAATCTTCCGGTTAAGGATTGATTCAAAAGCTTTAGATAGACAAGAAAGTAAAGCAATAGGACGGTAGTTTGAGGGATTGGAGCGGTCAATCTTCTTAAGTACAGGCTGTATGAAGGCATACTTCCAGCAAGAAGGAAAGGTAGATGTTGACAGGCAGAGGCGAAAGAGTTTGACCAGGCAAGGTGACAGCACGGAGGCACAGTTTTTAAGGACAATAGGAGGCACTCCATCAGGTCCATGAGCCTTCTGAGGATTGAGGCCAGAGAGGGCATAGAAAACATCATTTTGAAGAATCTTTATAACAGGCATAAAGGAGTCAGAGGGGGGATGAGTAGGAGGAATATGCCCAGAATCGTCCAGAGTGGAGTTTTTAGAAAAAGTTTGAGAGAAGAGTTCAGCCTTAGAGATAGATGAGACGGCAGTGTTGCCGTCAGGACTGAGGAGTGGAGGGAAAGATGAAGAAGTGAAGTTGGAGGAGATGTATTTGGCTAGATGCCAGAAGTCACGGGAAGAGTTAGAGAAAGCAAGGTTTTGACATTTTCTATTAATGAAAGAATTTTTGGTTAGTCGGAGAATAGATTTGGCACGATTTCGGGCAGAAATGGAAAGTTCATAATTAGCATTAGTTTGAAGGCTCTGGTACCTTTTGTGAGCTACCTCTCTATCATTGACAGCACGAGAACAATCGTGATTAAACCAAGGCTTTTTAGCGTGAGGAGTAGAGAAAGAACGAGGAATGTATGCCTCCATTCCAGAGACAATCACCTCTGTGATGCGCTGAGCACACACAGAGGGGTCTCTATCCTGGAAGCTATTATCTTTCCACGGGATATCGGAAAATTACATCCTCAGGTCGTCCCACCGAGCTGAAGCATAATGCCAGAAGCTTCGCCTCTTCGGTGGGTCGAGAGGGTGTACAGGTGCGATAGGACAGGATGCAGAAATAAGATTGTGATCGGAGGAGCCCAACGGAGAGAACAGTTTGACAGCATAAGCAGCAGTGTTTGAGGTAAGGAAGAGGTCTAGAAAGTTGGGCCGATCTCCAAGACGGTCGGGAATACGTGTAGGGTGCTGGACCAACTGCTCTAGGTCGTTGAGGATAGCAAAGTTGTAGGCTTGTTCACCAGGATGGTCAGTGAAGAGGATGAAAGCCAAAGCTGGTGGTGAACATTGAAATCTCCTAGGATGGAGATTTCAGCGAAGTGGTCAAGATGTGCTCCACTTTAGAATTCAAATTGTCAAAGAATTTTACATAGTTGGTAGAGTTAGGTGAGAGATAAACAGCACAGATGTATTTAGTAATAGAATGACCGTGAAGTCTTAACCAGATGGTGGAAAATTCAGAAGAGTCAGGTCGTGGGCACGAGAGCAAGTGATGTCGTTGCGCACGTAGGCGCAACATCAACATATATATATATATATATATATATATATATATATATATATATATATATATATATATATATATATATATATATATATATATATATATATATATATATATATATATATATATATATATATATATATATATATATATATATATATATATATATATATATATATATATATATATATATATATATATATATATATATATATATATATATATATATATATATATATATATATATATATATATATATATAAATAGATATATATATATATATATATATATATATATATATATATATATATATATATATATATATATATATATATATATTTTTTTTTTTTACAGCAAAGGAGACAGCTCACGGGCACAAAAAAGTAAACAGTAATAAAAAAAAAAAGCCCGCAACCCGCTGGTCGGAAAAAG
Source organism: Eriocheir sinensis (assembly GCF_024679095.1). NCBI lineage: Eukaryota > Metazoa > Arthropoda > Malacostraca > Decapoda > Varunidae > Eriocheir > Eriocheir sinensis. Next base: position 87,679 of record NW_026110301.1, on the reverse strand, counting down.
AATCACAAGAGGGGGCCGCCAGATCAGTCAGTTTCGGGAGGAGAGGTGTCCTGATACCCTCCTCTTGAAAGAGTTCAAGTCGTAGGCAGGAGGAAATACAGATGAAGGAAGATTGTTCCAGAGTTTACCAGCGTGAGGGATAAAAGAATGAAGGTGCTGGTTAACTCTTGCATAAGAGGTTTGGACAGTATAGGAGAGAGCAGGAGTAAAAGATCGAGTGCAGCAGGGCCGCTGTAGGCGGAAGGCGTGCAGTTAGCAAGTTCATATCGATACAAGATAGAAAGACATGCAACACTCTGGCGGAATTTAAGAGGTAAGAGACTGTCAGTATGAGGAGGGGAGATAATGAGACGAAGAGCCTTAGACTCCACTCTGTCCAAGAGAGCTGTGTGGGTGGAGCCCCCTACACTTTGAAATGCATACTCCATATGAGGACAAGGTCCTTGTATATGGACAGCAACTGTGCAGGGGAGAAGAACTGGCGGAGACGGTACAGAACGCCCAGCCTCGAGGAAGCTGATTTAGTAAGAGATGAGATATGAAGTTTCCAGTTGAGATTTTGAGTTAAGGATAGACCGAGGATGTTTAGTGTTGAGGAAGGTGATAGCTGGGTGTTGTCAAAGAATAGGGGATAGTTGTTTGGAAGATTGTGTCGAGTGGATAGGTGGAGAAACTGTGTTTTTGAGGCGTTGAAGGACACCAGGTTCTTCTTGCCCCAATCGGAAATAATAGTAAGGTCTGAGGCTAAGCGTTCTGCAGCCTCCAGCCTTAAGTCGTTAAGTTCCTGAAGGGTGGGTCTTCTATTAAAAGAAGTTGAATAATGCAGAGTGGAATCATCGGCGTAGGAATGGATAGGACAGTTCGTTTTGGAAAGAAGATCATCAATGAACAACAGAAAAAGAGTGGGAGATAGGAAAGAACCCTGTGGGACACCACTGTTAATAGATTTAGGGGAAGAACAGTGACCGTCTACCACGGCAGAAATAGAACGGTCAGAAAGGAAACTGGAGATAAAGGTACAGAGAGAAGGATAGAAACCGTTGGAGGGTAGTTTAGAAAGCAAAGATTTGTGCCAGACCCTATCAAAAGCTTTTGATATGTCCAGCGCAATAGCAAAAGTTTCACCGAAACGGCTAAGAGAGGATGACCAAGAGTCAGTTAAGAGGCTAGGAGATCACCAGTAGAACGCCCTTGCGGAACCCATACTGGCGATCAGATAGAAGGTCAGAAGTGGAAAGGTGCTTTGAATCTTACGGTTGAGATTGATTCAAAAGCTTTAGATGAACAAGAAAGTAAAGCTATAGGACGTAAGTTTGAGGGATTGGAGCGGTCACCCTTCTTAGGCACAGGCTGTATGAAGGCATACTTCCATCAAGAAGGAAAGGTAGATGTTGACAGGCAGAGGCGAAAGAGTTTGACCTTGCAGGGTGACAACACGGAGGCAGTTTTTAAGGACAATAGGAGGCACTCCATCAGGTCCATAAGCCATAAGGCATAGAAAACATCATTTTGAAGAATCTTTATAACAGACATAAAGGAGTCAGAGGGGGGGATGAGTGGGAATATGCCCAGAATCGTCCAGAGTGGAGTTTTAGAAAAGTTTGAGAAGAGTTCAGCCTTAGAGATAGATGAGACGGCAGTGTTGCCGTCAGGACTGAGTGGAGGGAAAGATGAAGAAGTGAAGTTGGAGGAGATGTTTTGGCTAGATGCCAGAAGTCACAGGAAGAGTTAGAGAAAGCAATGATTTGACATTTTCTATTAAAGAAAGAATTTTTGGTTAGTCGGAGAATAGATTTGGCACGATTTCGGGCAGAAATGTAAAGTTCATAATTAGCATTAGTTTGAAGGCTCTGGTATCTTTTGTGAGCTACCTCTCTATCATTGACAGCACGAGAACAAGCGTGATTAAACCAAGGCTTTTTAGCGTGAGGAGTAGAGAAAGAACGAGGAATGTATGCCTCCATTCCAGAGACAATCACCTCTGTGATGCGCTGAGCACACACAGAGGGGTCTCTATCCTGGAAGCAATAATCATTCAACGAGAAATCGGAAAAGTACATCCTCAGGTCGTCCCACCGAGCTGAAGCAAAATGCCAGAAGCATCGCCTCTTCGGTGGGTCCAGAGGATGTACAGGAGCGATAGGACAGGATGCAGAAATAAGATTGTGATCGGAGGAGCCCAACGGAGAGAACAGTTTGACAGAATAAGCAGTAGGGTTTGAGGTAAGGAAGAGGTCTAGAATGTTGGGCCGATCTCCAAGACGGTCAGGAATACGTGTAGGGTGCTGGACCAACTGCTCTAGGTCGTTGAGGATAGCAAAGTTGTAGGCTTGTTTACCAGGATGGTCAGTGAAAGAGGATGAAAGCCAAAGCTGGTGGTGAACATTGAAATCTCCTAGGATGGAGATTTCAGCGAAGGGAGAGTGGGTCAAGATGTGCTCCACTTTAGAATTCAAATAGTCAAAGAATTTTACATAGTTGGTAGAGTTAGGTGAGAGATAAACAGCACAGATGTATTTAGTAATAGAATGACAGTGAAGTCTTAACCAGATGGTGGAAAATTCAGAAGAGTCAAGGTCGTGGGCACGAGAGCAAGTGATGTCGTTGCGCACGTAGGCGCAACATCCAGCTTTGGATTGAAATTTAGGATAGAGATAGTAGGAGGGAACAGAGTAGAGATTGCTGTCAGTAGCCTCAGAAACCTGTGTTTCGGTAAGGAAGAGAAGGTGAGGTTTAGAGGAGGAGAGATGATGTTCCACAGAATGAAAATTAGAGCGAAGACCGCGAATGTTCAAGAACCTCGAACCTATTTCCTGACATTCCGGAAATAACTCCTTGTAAGGGACCCCAGCAAAATTTTAGCCCCCTAGTTTTAAACTCCTTTCCAGCTTGTTGCTTTCTAATCATTACTGTGTCACTCCTCTTTTATTTCCACTGGGACGGCCTTTGTGTTGGTTTGACATTTATTTCAGCCTTTGTAACTTTTATCCTTACTTCCTCACCTCTGAGTGTGTGTTTTTTAGGATAAAAATAAGGTTGTGATCGGAGGACCCCCAACGAGAGAGAAATAACAGTTTGACAGAGTAAGCAGAAGGGTTAGGGAGGTAAGGAAGAGGGTCTAGGGATAAGAAGTTGGGCTTGGTCTCCAGGACGGTCGAATACGTGTAGGGTGCTGGAACCAACTGCTCTAGGTCATCATTGAGGAGAGCAGTTGTGGTAGGCTTGCTTTACCAGGCTAGGCCAGTGAAAGAGGATGAATGCCAAAGCTGGTGGTGAATATTGAAATCCCCTATGATGGAGATTTCAGTGAAGGAGAGTGGGTCTGATCATTATAAAGAATATTCTACCATTTTTGGTGACATTTTTCTTCTCTTTTAAAAGCCAAATATGCTGTATACTGTAGAAACTTTCATTCTTTTTTATTGCCAGTGTGTGTGAATAATTGTCGCAAAAAGAAAAAATCAACTCTCTTTCTCGTGATCAATTTTGTAGGTGAATTGACACTTTTTTTTTTATCTTTTGCGTTAATGAGTGAAAATCTCTTCATCGATAATGAAAGTACTGGAATTGATTGTTGGAATACTGAGTGGCTCATACTGAATACAGAAAAACCTTTAATATATATATATATATATATATATATATATATATATATATATATATATATATATATATATATATATATATATATATATATATATATATATATATATATATATATATATATATATATATATATATATATATATATATATATATATATATATATATATATATATATATATATATATATATATATATATATATATATATATATATATATATATATATATATATATATATATATATATGTATATATATATATATATATATATATATATATATATATATATATATATATATTGTCTCACCAACACTGGAGAGTAGTTCAGCATGCTCTCTAAAGACAGATCCTCTCTATCCACACCACACTACATTCACAGTAACATATACACCTTCTCCCAAAATTCAAATTTCAAAATGGCTCACATAAGAATCAATGCCTCGGAGTTCCTGCATGGGGGACCACAAATTCCCCAGGAGGACTCCTCTGGCTGCTGGACCCGAGAGGTGTCTTGATAACCTCAAACCTCTTTTATTCTCAATTTCTGCAACATTCTGCGGTCTTCGTTCTAATTTTATTCTGTGGAACATCATCTCTCGTCTAAACCTCATCATCTCTACCTCGTCGAAACGGAGGTTGCTGAGGCTACTGACAGTAATGTCTGCTCTGTTTCCTCCTACTATCTCTGTCCTATATTTCAATCCAAAGCTGGATGTTGTGTCTACGTTGCAACGATATCACTTGCTCTCGTGCTCATTAACCTTGACTATTCAGAATTTTCAACCATCTGGCTATGACTTCATTGTCATTCTACTACGAAATACGTCTGTGCAGTTTATCTCTCACCTAACTCTACCAACTATGTTAAAATCTTTGACTATTTGAACTCTAAAGTGAGCACATCTTGACCCACTCTCCTTCGCTGAAATCTCCATCCTAGGAGATTTCAATGTTCACCACCAGCTTTGGCTTTCATCCTCTTCACTGACCATCCTGGTGAACAAGTTTCACAACTTTATATCCTCAACGATCTAGAGCAGTTGGTCCAGCACTTACACGTATTCCTGACCGTCTTGTAGATCGGCCCAAAATTCTAGACCTCTTCCTTACCTCAAACCCTTCTGCTTATTCTGTCAAACTGTTCTCTCCTTTGGGCTCCTCCGATCACAATCTTATTTCTGCATCCTGTCCTATCGCTCCTGTACACCTCTGGACCCACTGAAGAGGCGATGCTTCTGGTATTTTGCTTCAGCTCTGTGGGACGATCTGAGGATGTACTTTTCCGATTTCCCGTGGAATGATTATTGCTTCCAGGATAGAGGTGACAGAGGACAGAGGTGATTGTCTCTGGAATGGAGGCATACATTCCTCGTTCTTTCTCTACTCCTCACGCTAAAAAGCCTTGGTTTAATCACGCTTGTTCTCGTGCTGTCAATGATAGAGAGGTAGCTCACAAAGGTACCAGAGCCTTCAAACTAATGCTAATTATGAACTTTACATTTCCGCCGAAATTGCCCTCCGACTAACCAAAAAAATTTCATTAATAGAAAATGTCAAAACCTTGCTTTCTCTAACTCTTCCTGTGACTTGTGCATCTAGCCAAAACATCTCCAACTTCACTTCTTCATCTTTCTCTCCACTCTCAGTCCTGACAGCAACACTGCCGTCTCATCTATCTCTAAGGCTGAACTCTTCTCTCAAACTTTTCTAAAACTCCACTCTGACGATTCTGGGCATATTCCTCCCACTCATCCCCCTCTGACTCCTTTTATGCCTGTTATAAAGATTCTTCAAAATGATGTTTTCTATGCCCTCTGGCCTCAATCCTCAGACGGCTTATGGACCTGATGGAGGCCTCCTATTGTCCTTAAAAACTGTGCCTCCGTGCTGTCACCCTGCCTGGTCAAACTCTTTCGCCTCTGCCTGTCAACATCTATCTTTCCTTCTTGCTGGATGTATGCCTTCATACAGCCTGTGCCTAAGAAGGTGACCGTTCCAATCCTCAAACTACTGTCCTATAGCTTTACTTTCTTGTCTATCTAAAGCTTTTGAATCAATCTTTAACCGGAAGATTCAAATCACCTTCCACTTCTGACCTTCTATCTGATCGCCAGTATGGGTTCCGCAAGGGGCGTTCTACTGGTGATCTCCTTGCCTTCCTAACTGACTCTTGGTCATCCTCTCTCAGCCGTTTCGGTGAAACCTTTGCTATTGCGCTGGACATATCAAAAGCTTTTGATAGGGTCTAACACAAATCTTTGGTTTCCAAACTACCCTCCTACGGTTTCTATCCTTCTCTCTGTACCTTTATCTCCAGTTTCCTTTCTGACCGTTCTATTTCTGCTGTGGTAGACAGTCACTGTTCTTCCCCTCAACCTATTAACAGTGGTGTCCCACAGGGTTCTGTCCGATCTCCCACTCTCTTTCTGTTGTTCATTGATGATCTTCTTTCCAAAACGAACTGTCCTATCCATTCCTATGCCGATGATTCCACTCTGCATTACTCAACTTCTTTTAATAGAAGACCCACCCTACAGGAACTTCACGATTCAAGGCTGGAGGCAACAGAACGCTTAGCCTCAGACCTTACTATTATTTCCGATTGGGGCAAGAGGAACCTGGTGTCCTTCAACGCCTCAAAAACACAGTTTCTCCACCTATCCACTCGACACAATCTTCCAAACAACTATCCCCTATTCTTTGACAACACCCAGCTATCACCTTCCTCAACACTAAACATCCTCGGTCTATCCTTAACTCAAAATCTCAACTGGAAACTTCATATCTCATCTCTTACTAAATCAGCTTCCTCGAGGCTGGGCGTTCTGTACCGTCTCCGCCAGTTCTTCTCCCCCGCACAGTTGCTGTCCATTTACAGGGGCCTTGTCCGCCCTCGTATGGAGTATGCATCTCATGTGTGGGGGAGGTCCACTCACACAGCTCTCCTTGACAGAGTGGAATCAAAGGCTCTTCGTCTCATCAGCTCTCCTCCTCATACTGATAGTCTTCTACCTCTCAAATTCCGCCGCCATGTTGCCTCTCTTTCTATCTTCTATCGATATTTTCATGCTCACTGCTCTTCTGAACTTGCTAACTGCATGCCTCCCCTCCTCCCGCGGCCCCGCTGCACACGACTTTCTACTCATGCTCATCCCTATACTGTCCAAACCCCTTATGCAAGAGTTAACCAGCATCTTCACTCTTTCATCCCTCACGCTGGTAAACTCTGGAACAATCTTCCTTCATCTGTATTTCCTCCTGCCTACGACTTGAACTCTTTCAAGAGGAGGGTATCAGGACACCTCTCCTCCCGAAATTGACCTCTGATTTTGGACACTCCTTTAACCTCTGTTCGGGAGCAGTGAGTAGCGGGCCTTTTTTTCTTTTTTTCTTTGCGCCCTTGAGCTGTCTCCTTAGCTGTAAAATATATATATATATATATATATATATATATATATATATATATATATATATATATATATATATATATATATATATATATATATATATATATATATATATATATATATATATATATATATATATATATATATATATATATATATATATATATATATATATATATATATATATATATATATTTCTCTCCTGGCTGTACGATAATTTGGGTGTAAATACCATAATTTTGAGTACACTGCACGATAATTCTCTGTTGCAGGGATGGCAACCTGGCGAGAGGGCTGAAGGGCGGGGCAGTTGAGCGGAAGGAGTGTGAGCAAGACGCGTGTCTGGGCTGGCGGGGTTCAGCTGAATGCCCTGTTCAGAGCTGTGCGAGTCTGTCGTGCCTCTGTGTGCCTGATTAACTGTTCTGTGCCCTTGAGAGTTGCAGTTCTGTGTTAGGAACCTGTTATTAAACTAGAAATTAGTGTTGAACGTGTATCCTTTGTGCCCTGCCTCGTGCCTACTTCCCTCGGTGTTCTGTGTGGGCCGTTGTCAGTGACCGGTGCCCGTGTAGTTGTTCTGGGGATCACGCCGCCTACCTGCCCGTGGATGATGTGTGGTGGGGGGTGGCATAACATTATTAATGAAACTATTCGAAAAAATAATCAGGGATAAAGTGATCACTCTCCTCGAAACAAATGATTTGATAACTGATAATCAGCACGGATTTCGTAGTTACCGATCTTGCCTTACTAACTTATAAACTTTCTTCAGTGACGTTTACTCAAACTGGGACGCCCGAGCACCATATGACATAATTTACCGCGACTTTCAGAAAGCGTTTGATAAAGTTCCCCACCTTAGGCTTATTTCAAAACTGCGTTCCGACGGTATAAGTGACCATCTGTGCGCGTGAATTCATGACTGGCTCACAGATAGACAACAGCGTGTAATTCTCAATGGTGAAGCACCCGATTGGCAACCAGTAACCAGTGGCGTGCCCCAAGGATCGGTCCTGTGGCCAACACTATTATTAATTTACGTGAACGACTTGGGGACCTATCAAAAGCAGCCAAATTCGCCGACGACACCAAATTAGGAGGTACGGTAACGAACAGTAAAAATTGCAAGAATACTCAATCAGATTTAATAAGACTTGCCGACTGGAGAGACAAGTGATATGTGTTTCAACGTAGATAAATGTAAAGTAGTGCACAAAGGCAATGAACCCTATACTATGGAACGAACACTTGCCCCAGCCTTATCATTACGCCGCGAATTTTGGAACAACTGTTCCCATGAAGACTAGGAGAACAAATAATGCCATAAGCCCACCATGGATTACTACCCAAGTTCGACGGGCAATAAATTTAAAGAAGAGAAAATACAACTTTAAAGGAAAACAACACTAAGGAGGCACGCGAACAATACCATCAAAGCCTCAGAGTTTGCAGAACACTCATTCGACAACGTAAACGGGACTATGAAAAGCAAATTGCGCGCGAAACCAAGTCCAACCCGAAAAAGTTTTTCACGTAGCAGGAAATCCCCTATATAATGAAAGGGTTAGGGACTGAAAACCTTTTGTTTACTCGATTCTTTCGTATATCGAAGCCATTTCCATAGGATTGTTAATAAATAGGGTTAGTGACCAGCGCCAGCAAAAAAAAAAAAAAAAGCAATAAGCAACTATGCTTAAAAAGCAATTTACTACTCATTAATACAATGAAACGCAAGGTTCATAAATAATTAAAACAATTACCATTTCCTGTTCCTTTACTGTTATAGAAATGCATTACATATGTTAGGACAATCCTCTAACTCGTCACTATTAAATCTCATCACTTAACATTGCCAATGTTTACTCCTTAAGCTGTGAAAGGCCAGTTTCCGACTCTCGTGCCCGAAACACGTGCCAAACAGTACACCACCGCAATTCACTCCAAGCCCCCCCCTAACCCCTCCATCACCTCACGTTTCTCACGCTGGCTGGGATGTCGGATTCGAGTCCAGTGTTGCCAACCTAAAATTCTACAAATCCTGCTAGGATAAGCATGAAAAATCCGCCAGATTATAGGTGAAACCATAAAAATTCTGCTGCCAGATTGAGTTAAAAATCCGCCAGTTACTCCCGGGTCAATTTTAAGATTTTTCCCGCTAGATTTCAAACAAAACCTTCTAGGATTTAGCGGGAAAAACCGCTAATTTGGCAAACACTGTTCGAGCTCGAAGCGTTCATAAACCGGCAACGCTAAGTGATGAGCGTTGAAGCTGGAGGACTTCGGACATGGACACTTGCTGCCCAATCACTGGGTGAGTGTGCGTGAGGCTGCTGATTTATGCGCGCGGCGACCGATATATAGACATCGGTACGAAACAGTGGGCGCGGAAACTGTCGTACTTTTCGTATATGCGAAGGATGTCTTTCGTGAACCGAAATTGTCCTATATTTTTCACTTTCGTATATCCGAATTTTCGTACATCGAGCTGTATATCGGGGATTTCCTGTATATGAGAACCAGAAAGAAGATGCAAAAAGCAATATCGGTCCCTAAAAGATGAAAATGACGTACTCATTTCAGGACAGCAGACAAATGGTCGAAATTTGAACAAAACTTTGCGTCTGTGTTCACGGTCGAGAACACCCAGTCCGTACCTCGAGAGCCCTACTCCCCACTGAGGGGATCACGCCCCCAGAATTTGGCACAAATTGACGAACGGACGTGCAAAAGTATCTAGATAAACTCGAGACAAATAAGTCAATCTGACCCGACGACTTGTCACCCAGGCTGCTCAAGGAACTCAAAGCAGCAAATCCGCCACTCACCGCCATCTATAATCTGACACTACAACAAAACAAAGTTCCTGAAGACTGGAAGCAAGCGAACGTACACCCATCTACAAAAGGGGAGACAAAAGTGGCCTTAAACTACAGACCAATCAGCTTGACCTTAGTGGCGGGAAAAATTCTCGAGAAGATCATCAGGCTGACAAACCTACGTTAAGTTTCTTTAAAGACAACAAATATCATTTCCGATGCTCAGCACGGTTTCAGGAATAAGCTAGCCTCATGCTTAACCAATTTATTGGACTTCTTCCAAGGTATCTATGAAAACTGGGATAATCATATCCCCAGTGATATTATATATCTAGACTTTCAAAAGCCTTTTGAC